>NC_056728.1:1708608925-1708908925 GCF_019279795.1 Protopterus annectens
TCCACACACACTTTGGTTGGCTACGCAGAGGATCAATTGTGTGATAACAGGCAATCCTCTGGGTTGGGGAATATGCTCCTTTCCCAGTAATTGTACAATCTAGCTAGGAGTTAATATATATAAATAGCAGGGGGGGCTTTCCCGCCCTGCAAAAAAAAAACAGTTTTATTCTCTCAGCATATACCATGAAGTAACTTTGGAGCATGCGCAGAAGCATGCTATGTGCATCTGTACATTTGTGTCAACTTTAGTCATGTCAATGTATTGTCGAGTCGATGAATGCCACTAGATGCATATGCGTATATAGCAGTGTTAGTGGTGCAAGAGGTAGCGCACTCACCTTTGGTGCAGAATAAATATACATACATATACACACACACAAATACGGGTTCCATTCAAATGCTCAAACTCTCAAGAGTTCAGGCAGTTGAATTATCGTCTGTAAAGTTCAAAAACAAAGTTTTTGAGCACTATCACTATTTAGGTGAGCAAGATCAGGTGCAGTGTGGGTTGGAGAATGTGCTCTTTCTCCACAGTAGTGCAATCTCAGAGTTAGTATATATAATTAAGCAGGACCCCCTTCAAAACAATTAGTTTTTACTGTGAAGTACTATGTATTTGAGTCTTTGCGATTTGAACTGTTAAAATGCATGTCTTAGCATTCAAACATTTGATAGTTTGATCATTTGTCATACACTAATATATATATATGTGTGTGTGTGTGTGTGTGTGTTACAGAATGGGTGCAATTAGCAAAGAAAAATAAAAGAAAATGAGTAGTGGAGTATATGAAAATGCAAACTGAGACTACAGGTTGAGAAGGTCAGGCAACAGGTATCAGTATATGATTAGTCAGACTGAGAACACAAAGTCCAGGAGTCAGATGTCTAGCACAATTTCCCACATAAATCAGAGTGTGTAGCCACAACATGCAGGGAATGGATGATCCTAAGACACAGCAAGGTCACACAAGGGGCAAAATAACATGGTATGCAGTGTGCGCTAATGAGTGCATAATGATACTGAAATGAAGAACTCCATGCAAATGAGCCACACAGTTAATGTAGATGGTGACAAGTACAGAAACATATAAAACTCAGTGATCACCGTCCAAAGTCCTCAATTCTTCCTACACTATACTAGACCACATAGGTACAAAGAGTGCCATAAACACTCTAATTTTGATCCAGACATCCTAAATAAACATCTCTCAGCAATTAACAGGTCCTTCCTCAAGTATCTACCTCTTGACAATGCTGTACTTAAATTCAATTCTATATTATTTAACATTCTCAACTCCCTAGCCCCCTTACGTGCAGTTAGAGTTAAATCATTTATATCTCCCTGGCTTACCCAAACCATACATACCTTAATACAAAAAAAGAGACAAAGTCTGGAGGACATGGTCCAAAACAAAACTCCCTTCCCATTTCCAGCACTTCAAAGAACTAGGTAACCTTACAAAAAACATATAATCAATGACAAGAAAGACTTTAGAAATCCTCCACCCTCACTCTCTTCTAACCCCCAAAAATTCTGGAAGTATATCAACCAAATTCTGCACCCAGGTAAACCCTCCTCTCCCAATCCATGTCCTAACAATAGTCCCCAAGAAACTTCAATTCATACTTCATTGACACTATCAGAAAACATTCACTCCAAACCAACTCTGGCACCAGTGTTGATCTGTCTACTGAACCTCCAACATCCCCTTACCCTTCTCAAGCCCTCTCTCTGAAAACTGTCACTACCAACTATATTAAATCCTTGCTTCTGAAGTTAAATCCCTGCTCTCCTTCTGCTGATAATCTGCCACCACTCTTCCTTCAGAAGGCAGCAGAAACTCTCCCCCTTCCCATCACCATATTCATTAACAACCCCATCACTGAATCTAAAGTTCCCACTACCCGGAAACAATTTTATACTATTCCCATTCATAAAGGAGGTAACTCCTTGAACTTGCCAACTTTAGGCCAATCGCTATTCTATCCCCTCTTTCCAAAATATTAGAGAAATGTATTCACAAGCAAATCCTCCACTACCTTCTACATGAAAACTTACTTACCCCCACACAACAATGGTTTTCACCCAAAACACAGCACCTCCACTGCCCTCTTATCCTTTTTAAAAACTATTTCTCATGCCAGAGACAATAATAAACTTGCTTCTTGCCTATTCCTTGACCTCTCAAAAGCATGGCACTGTGTCCCACCCTCTGCTTCTAACCAAACTCTCTGAATGTAAGCTATCTTCCTCAACTATCTCCTGCTTGCCAGTTACTTCTCTGATCGACTTCAATCAGTAAAATGGCTCTCTACTACATCCCCTGCCCTACCATTAAAATGGGTGTACCTCAAGGATCAATCCTTGGCGTATTACTATTTAACATTTTTACCAGAAAACTGTTTATGTCCTGTCCCCAGTCTTCTCTAGTACAACATGCAGACTACTCCACCGTCATCAACATAGCAGACTCCCTCTCAGATCTAAACACTCTTACACAACAATCCTTCTCATCAATAGAAAACTGGCTCAACATGAATTAGCTAATTCTAAATCAAAAACTAAACTCCTGCTTTTCACTCCCCAAACTATGAATCATCAAAAGTCCTCCTCCTCTGTTTCTTCCCTTAATAATACACCTATCTCTGTTGAGCCCCACACAAAACTCCTGGGGGTCATCTTTGATGACCAACTCAACTTTGATCTGCATGTCTCCAACAATATCAAAAAAATCCACCAAAAACTAGGACTTCTATACAGAAACAGAACATTTCTCTCCACCAATACTAAAATCTCCTATCCCAGGCATATCTCCTTCCAAACCTATTCTATGGCTCACAAGTCCTCACTAACCTTCAGACCACTCTCCTATCAAAATTAGTATCCATATACAACAAAATTGCATGATTCACTTCAGATCCTACTTACCACTCTCACCAGTGTGTAGCCTTTAAAAGTCTAAACTGTCTAGAATTTCCCCATCAAGTGCTTCTCTCTGAGCTTCACATTATACATGCTATACTGCATCAGCCTTCCCACTGTCCTGATCTCGCCTCTCTCTCTCTCTATACCCCTACTAGGTCTTTCAGAAGCTCTGAACAAAACCTCCTCCAGATCTATAAACCCAAAAGCAAAATAGGGCAAAACCTATACAGCTACTCCCCTGCCCAAGCTTGGAATAAACTTCCTCTAGATATCAGGAATATTGAGCACCCACAAAAATTCAAGACAGCTACCAAAAACTTTCTAAACAGTACGTGGATCTGTCACTGTAATTACCCTCCATGACTCTTCCACTTGCAAATCTCACCTACACCTTCGCCAACCCCCTTTATTTCCTCTCAAGGCTACTCTCTATTTGTATCTCAACATTTCCGATACTATCTCTTTATTGAAACTTACAACTTATTCAAGTCTGAGTTCAACGTAAGTAAACCCCATATCTACCATCCCTATTCTTGTAAGGGCATTCCTCATACATATAACTGACCCACAATTACAGAGGTTATACTACTTGATTCAGTGGGTTACATTTGTATACAATTTCTATATGTAAATAATGAACATCATGATGTGGTTTTAGCTTTTTATATCTTAATGTATCACTATATTTACTACCCTGCTTTTAGTATTTTTAATATCTTAATGTATAACTATATTTACTACTGTATATGTTTGTACTTGTGGAGCTTTTCTCCCCGGGCCTCTGCTGAAAAAGGGCATTAACCCAGTAGGACTAACCCGGTCAACAAATGTCAAATAAATAATAAAAATGGGTGCCCTGCTCAATGGTGCTTATCTATACATGGTGTACATGAGAAAAAAGTGCTTAAATTAGTAGATCAGCAGCATGTATTACCAGAAGCAGTCAGTCAGTACCCATAATGTTGCGCTGTGGTCATCCACTCCAACATAAAAGGTAGAGTGCCTGACATACCACCAGCTCATTGACCAGCAGACTGCAAGGGAACCTGTCAAATTGTGTTAGCCACAAGCAGAATCAAAGTATGCCCATTCTTGTGGATTCTGATTTATGTGCATTTAACCACCTTAGTTACTGGGATCTTTCAGTGACCTGCTGGGGAAATGTAAGGAATATCACAAGCACCAGTCTCACACATCATGAACCATCACCTTGCTACTCTGCTGCAGTATGTGGAGGAATATATCTGGTTCCTCAGGGCTGCACAGTAGAGAATAGGTACTGTGCAAGTATTTTACAGCACACTGCCCATTTCTCTGAGGTCTTGGAAGCCAGGGACTGTACACACATCGTCATCATGGCCCCAGGTGGTACATACAAGGAATGCAGTACAGCAACAGGAAGGGCTTCCTCCTTTAACTACTATTTTCTATAATACACATTTCTGGGACACACCTGTCCTATAGAAATGGTTTCTGTGAACTGGTTTCCCATGAGGTCATTTATCTAGTAAGCATATGGACATAATATGCAGTTTATTGTGCATTTCAGGTGATGCAGGATATGCCCTAGTTCCCTTTTGATTATCTCCATCCAAAATGCCCAGACCATGTAGGAACTGACTTATAGCACAGCCATTCCTGTATATGATAAAATGTAAATAATTTTGTTCTGTATTTGTGGCTGATGGTTGTGGAGCAGATGTTGCCTCTTTGCTAGCACTGCAATGTATTTCTCCTATCTCTATATTGGTTGTGTTACTGCTGCTGTATGTTTCCCACCTGTCTATTCTACATTCTTGCTGTTGATGCAACTAGTATGGAGGGACAAGCTAAGATGTTCACCTGGAGCAGGTGCTCAGACTATTCAAAGGTTGCTTCCCTTGCCTAGATACATCAGGAAAGGCAATACAATATAGTCCAAAAATCTGCAGCAAGATTGTTGTGTGTTACATGCTACACAACCTGGAACTGCACTAGCTGTTGGAGCAGCAGGTGAACATCTTAGCAGGTCCCTCCACACAAGCTACCTGGATCACTGACTTGCACATCTACTGGCTAATGCCAAGAGTTGTGGACGTATCAACAGTAGTTATGGAGTCACGGCAATGCCTAAACCTATAATGTCGACCTCATATGATATGAGATGGTATGTATTTCAGATACTGTGTACACTGGGAACACAGGTGGAACTTGTGAGGGATTCTCAAGTTGAAGATGTTCATCATGTGATGGTGAGACTGTGTGATCACCTATATATCTACAGGGACTTCTGTAATGGTGGGTGTGGATGACTGCTCTCACACAGTGTTACAGACAGTGCCACTGTGTCATTAGGCTATGCCACTTGCATGGTGTAATCATTGTCAGCCACAGGTGCCCTGCTGATGTCAGCCCCATGTTATCTTGTTGTGCTAGTCTTTCCACCAGTGGGACTTATGAAAGTAGGAGCACACACAACCACAATGTCTGCCCACACACTGACACCTCTAGCCCCATTTTGCATGCATAATGCTGCACATTAAAATACTGCTACAGCATATGTTGACATGTATATCTTGTCATGCAGACTGTTGAGTTGCAGGCTAGAAGTACATGGGAAGAAAGACATGCAGATGGACATTATTCAAGCCTTCCCTTCAAATGCAGCGGTCAATTACTAAACTGGTTCATCTTTAGATGAAACACGTGTGGTTGGTGTCAGTCCAGCTCCCACATCCAAACCACTCCCTAATGTGAGTGGCTACTCACTATGTGAGACAAGTAAGATGAAAACCAACTTGGCTACAGTCAGCTAATTCAATATTGGTGGTCCACTCCCCTTCCTATAGTGGTGGACCTGTCTCAATGTCTAGTGCATTTTCCTTTGCATGGCATATTATATATTTCTCAATGTTTAGTGCCTTTTCCTTTGCATGGCATATTATATGTCTCAATGTCTAGCGCCTTTTCCTTTGCATGGCATATTACACAAGTAACCTTTTGTCAAACTAGTTACAGAGACATATTATGACTGCTTACTGAATTCATGTCCTGCACCAGTACATATCAGGTCTTTTGCCACCACTGCTTATCTGCAGAATCTTTGCCAGGAAAGACATGCTATGTGAGAAGATGGCATGAAGAAGCAGTTTGCTTCCTGGCTGGTGAACTTTTCAGGGAGTTGTCTCTCTCAGGTGGCCATGTTAGAACATGTACGCCTGAGTGTAAGTATGGGATTCGGTAGGATGCCCATTCCTATGGCCACAGCTCTCCATTTAACTACTTCTTTATCAGCCACAGTTACCACTACATCTTGCCCATCCCCACTCTATACACTAGCAATGGCCATAGTGACCCCCTCACTTTATGCACATGTTAATTAGGTGTTGTCAGTTTTAAGCACAACTCATTCCTCAACTACATACTGTAGCCATGCCTGAGTATGTGGTCCTGGAACTCTAAACCTCCTGTGACATGCCTGTCATAAGATTTTCATTGTATACAGATGTTCTCTACAAAGACACAGGCATACAGTGCAGTGGTATGTCATTTTGCTGAGATCTCATCTACTCACATGCTAAAGTGTCTGACTCAGTGTGATGAATTTACACCACGGGGTTTACTGTTCTTGCTGAAGTACTTTCCCAGGTAGGTCTGCTCCTTTAACTCTGCAAAGCTGCAAATCAACAAAATGTTTACAGAAATCCCTAAATTCCACAGTTGTACGCAATGAGTGGTGTTGTATCATATGGTGCTGATGCTTTACATTATGCTAACAACATCCAATTAGCATGGAAATTATGCCAATGAAGCTACTTAGCACCACTGTTTCTGAATTTCTGCCAGAGTATTGCACTGTCCAGAGTCCAGACATGTTGGCAGTAACCATGTATACCACAGTAACCCACAAGGCATGTGATCAGTATGCTTGTGAACAGAGAATCTGTATACCAACAGCATCATGTTATGGAACTTTATGCATTCAATGCACTAGGTAGACACTGTAGCACTACAGTGCAACACCATAGCACATAACACATGATCCACAAATGTACTTCCACATGCATGGGGCAATTATTTTGCTCCTTAAGTGGACCCGAGTGTTCATAGCAACTTTAAGCATTGCAGAATGCAGCACTCCAGTTTGATATGTCAGGAACAGCAAAATGTTTTTATTCTTCCTGCACAGGGATTTTCAAGAGCACATACTTAGGCAGTATGATCGCCTTGATGGATGTTGCTGCATGCCTAGTATTAAACAGGCTAGTGGTCCACAGGCAAAACTTATTCTAGTCAGCAGTGCCACACTGATATTGTGACCTGAGGTGGCAACATCCTGATGTATTTCTAGAGAGGGAGGCAGAGTTTACATAAAGACAGTCATAAATGTGTGTGTGTGTGTGTGTGTGTACATACATACATACACACACATATATATATATATATATATATATATATACATACACACATACATACACACTTTTTTTGCATTACTGTCTTTTTACAGTTTTCCGCATATACGTAGGAGTGCTTTGTTTAGTGGCAGTATGAGCTTAAAATGGCTGGATATCCCAGAAAACAGGAGTGACTCTCTCAGCTGTAGGTTGTGTATGATGCATGTTCCAGTCCACCATGCAACTCTGACTGTACTTCTAGCATGAGTGTAATTATTTTTTTTCCATGATGTTATCCTTCTGCAGGTCCAGTTGTGGAAGAGGAGGAGGCAAGCATACTAAATGTGGTCTGTGTGATCTGAAACCTCTGCCACTGGGTATCCAGACACCACAAAGGCTGCCTGTCAACAGAAATATGATGGTTCCCTTCATGGAAGTGACCTGGTGAGGTCACAGGGGTCCTTTGTGGTTATCTCAGAGGAGGAGGAGGAGGAGGAGGAGGGTGGTGATGGTTCCTCTAATGAAAGTTGTTTGGATGTGCCTGCCCAAGTCCCCTGGCATCAGTAGCAGAAGGTAGTGACCACTGAGGTGGTGCAGCACTTGGCTACCTACCTTAGTAACATGAAGTATTTTTTGGATTACCTTATGTAGTCATGCAATCAGCAGGCCCCACACATGGGGGGGGGGCAACCAAACATAACATAACCAACCTTGTCAGGAATACAGGGTAAATGGCAGGTAGCAGGAGCAAACAAGACAAAATACAGACTCAGACTGGAGGTGTACATTTACAAAAGGCTGGGAGAATAGTGGATGGGAATAGGGTAGGGCCCTGGCATTGTTGGATGTCAGGCCGGCCAGCCAGCCAAAAAGGGCAGCAAAACTATATGAAAAAAAGTCCCCCTGCTTGCTTTTCTCACTTTTACTACTACCTTCCTATCTATCCTATGCCTTTCCCATTTATATGATGAGCAGGGTCATCACTTTGCTGGGGACTTCCACAGTAGTTTATCCAGTGGCCACTACGCTGCTATTCTTATGCTGGATGCATGTGACATGCATTGTGTGAAATAGCAAGCATGGACTTGACTGCTCTAGTCTATCCTTATGTGTGGCATATCATGACTGGCATGCAGCCTACTGCAGCACTAATCCAACTGCAGAGCAACCTAGAGTTGATTCTTTAATTAGCACTATGCTCCCCTTTATGTGGTCTTTGCCTGGACTGTCAGCACTTTCAATGTCTAATACAAGTCTGAGGAATCAAGTACGCTTCTCTTCCTGCAGGGAAAAAGTACAGTTGTGTACACTTACCATAAATGTAGATGTTCGTGTGTCTTCACTGTTGCAGTCATCACATTTGGGTTATCCCTGCTGGGGTAGCCCTTGGCTGGCCTGAATACCAGAGACTTAGTACTTCTGTGTCGGTTACAGTCGCTTGAAGACTGACGTCAGGGGTATAAAGGAAGGCAGCTGACGCCATTACATCAGTTTATATTTGCCCTAACCGGTCATGAGCCTCCAAAGTAGGAGGCCAGGCTCTGGTGGCAGGACCCCATCAGTGGAAAAAATACCAATATGTCCCTTCTAAGGAAAGAAGAACAACAAGGAAGAAAGGTAACAAAATGAAAAAGTGTGAAGGAGGGAGGGAAACCAGGACTGCAACAGTGAAGACACTCAAACATCTACATTTATGGTAAGAGTACACAACTGTACTATGTTCTTTGTGTTTCACTGTTGCAGTCATCACATTTGGGTAGATTCCCAAAGCTGAGGAAATGGGTGGAGGCAGTCAAGGAAGCTAGGGGGCTGGCTAGCATGCCCTGCAAGACTGCAGAGGCAAAACCTCCCCTGGATTTAGAAAAGAGTGGCAGGTGGTAATGTTTGGTAAAGGTGTGAACAGATGTCCAGGTGGCAGCCTCCAGGGTGCCCCTATTGGGGACCCCCTCTGAGGAATGCTGCAGAGGTGGAGGCTGCTCTGGTGGAGTGGGTCCTGATCCCCTTAGGGGGAGACTTGCCATGGTGCTTGCAGCAGAAATGGATGCAGTGTGCTATCCATTTGGAAATGGTTTGCTTGGAGATGGCTTTGCCCTCTGCCCCTGAAACAAAGCTAACCAGCAGTTGATCAGATTTTCTGAAGGGTTTAGTCCTGTCCAGATAGTATCTGAGCTGTCTGTGCACATCTAGAGAGTGCAGAATCCTTTCCCTTTGTTTTGAGGGTTAGGAAAGAAGGTGAGCAAATGGATGGATTGGTTGAGATCCACACTGGATACCACCTTGGAGATGAAGGATGGATTAGTTCTGAGTGATACCCTGTCTGCATGGAAGATGATGAAGGGTTCCACTGCCATGGGTGCTTGCAGCTCAGACACTCTTCTGTGATGGCCAGGAGGAAAGCTGCCTTACAGGAGAGAAATTTTAGCTCTGCCAAAGAAGCTAGTTCGAATGAAGGCAGGATGAGCTTTTCCAAGACAAAGTTAAGGTCCCAAGCCAGTGTTGGTGCCCTTCTGGGGGGCCTCAAGTTGTTAGCCCCTCTGAGGAACTGCTTGATCAGAGGGTGTGAAAAAAGAGGCTGCTCAGTCGGAAAATGAGGGGAAATAGCAGAGGTGTGAATTTTTATAGAGGAGAAAGAGAGACCATTGTGCAGTAGGTCAGCTAAGTAATCCAGGATGAGAGGGATGGAGGATTGTGCCATATTGGCTCCCTTAGCCTGGATCCAGGTGCAGAACCTTTTCCATTTATCTGCAGAAGACTTTCTGGTGCTAGGGCATCTGGCCTCTTGGATAACATTCAGAACCTGTTTACTGAGGAGGGCAGATTGGTCAGGAGACAGGTTATAAGCCAAGCTGACAATTGAGTGTCTGCAATTGGGGGTGCATGAATTCCCCTGACCTCTGGGTTAAGAGGTTGGGAATCTAAGGAAGATTCCATGGGGGCAGTGGGGACAGGCTGTGTAGCAATGGGTACCAGTGCTGTCTGGGCCAGTCTGGAGCTATGAGAATGGTCCTTGGTTTTTCCTCCCTTATTTTTATCAGTACCTTGGGAATGAGAGGTAGGGGAGGAAAGGCATAGACCGAGAGATTTACCCAGGGGAAGGAAAGGGTATCTACTTTCCATGCCATGCAGTGATGCTCCCTGGTGCAGAATTTGCTGAGCTGATGGTTGGTGTGGGAGGCAAAGAGGTTGACCTCCGGGGTTCCTCATTTCTGAGTTATTAGCAAGAAGGTGTCTCTGTTGAGCTGCCACTCATGGGGGTCCAACAGTTTTCTGCTTAATTGGTCTGCCAGGGAGTTGAGAGAGCCTGGCAGATATTGTGCTAACAGGTGTAGATGCATGGAAGAGGCTGTGAATCAAAAGGTCATGGCCAGCCTGAACACCGGGTAGGAGTGAGTCCCTCCCTGCTTGTTGATGTACCACATCACTGTGGTGTTGTCCGTTTTGATCAGGAGAACCCCTAGAAAGAGAAGGGGTTTGAAAGCTATCAAGGCCTGCTGCACAGCCATCATCTCTTTTAGACTTATATGCAGAGGGAGTTGCTGGTGTTGCATTGGCCCTGTAGGTACCTGCCATCCAGGTGTGCACTCCAAGCATAGTCTGATGCATCTGTGGTGAGGGTCTGGGTGGCAGGGTGTGGGGAGAAGGGCAGTCCCTTGTTGTGGGAGCAGGCTGTTGCCCACCAAAGAAATTCCTCCCTCAGGCAAGGAATAATAGGTAAAAGAGTTTCCAGATCTTGAGAGTGTTGACACCAAAGGCTCTTTAGGTACCATTGAAGTTTCCTCATATGCAGTCTGGCATACGGAATAAGGAGTATGCAAGATGCCATGAACCCCAGGGCTTGCAGGATTTCCCTTACAGAAAGCTGGGGCCTGGTGGCCAGTTGAGAGTAGTAAGCTGATAGGAAACTTTCTTTTTCTGGTGTTAGGCATGCTATCTGGGATGCTGTGTCCAAACTTGCTCCCAGGAAGGTTATCCTTTTGGTGGGTACCTGTTGGGATTTCTTTTTGTTGACTATGTACCCTAAGGAGATTAGTAGGTCCTTTACAAAGGCCAAGTATTTGAGCAGCTTTTCCTGGCTGTCTGACTGAATAAGATAGTCTAAGTAGGGATAAATTTGAATATTTCTTTGTCTGCAAAATGCAATGGCCGGAGCCAGGAATTTTGTGAAAACTCTGGGAGCAGTAGATAGGCCAAAGGAAAGTGCAGAGAACTGAAAGTGTTGAGATCCTGCCCTGAAGTGAAGAAATTGTCTGCAGGCCTCCCTGAAGGGAATGTGTAGGTAGGCCTCTTTTAGGTCCAGGGTGACTAGCCAAGCGTCCTTGGACAGCATGAGAAGCAGCTGTTGGATGGTGAGCATTTTGAATTTTGGGATCACTAGGAAAGTGTTTAGAATGGGCAGATCGAGGATGGGGTGCCAGGTGTCCTCTTTTCTGGGTACCAGAAAAAGTCTGGAGTAGAAGCCTTGGTCTATCTGCTCTGCAGGAACGTGCTCTACTGCTCCCAAGGAGAGCAGGGTATAGATTTGCTTTTGAGCCACTGCCCACTGATTTGGTGGAAGATCTGGGAACCCTTTGGGTATTGGAAGGGTGTGGAAGGAGAATTTGTACTCCTGAGACACAATGTTCAGAACCCATTGGTCCTTGGTAATGGTGGCCCAGGTGCTTGAGTGAAGGGAGAGTTTTCCTCCTAGGGATATGTGATGGTGGGCAGAGGCAAGGTAGGGAGGGGGTGAGTTATTGCGAGGTTTTGCCATAAGGGGGTGGCTTAGAACTCCCTGGTTTTGAAGTGGAGGAAGTCCATTGCTTAGATCTCTGCAACCCATGGGACTGCTGTCTTGGAAGTCTGTTTCCACGGGGCCTAGGCTGGCCCTGTTTACTAGGTGCAGGAAAGGACCAGTGCTTGGAAGGAAAATCCCTGCTGAACCTAGGGAGCTGCACCTGGAAGAAATCTTTAACAGTCTGCATAGATTTTGCTTTTTCTTCCATCTTTTTTAATACTGCCTCTGCTTTAGTACCAAATAAGTTATCTTTGTGCAAGGGTGCATCCAACAATTTTGATTTGACATGGTCTGTCAGGGGTTGTTCCTTAAGCCATGCATGTCTTCTAATGACAGATCCAGTGACTGCTGCCCTGCAAGAAGCTTCTGGGGCATCAAAACCGCAGTGCAAAGTGTGCTTAGTTACTTGACCAGCAGAGTGCATTAATTCCTGTAAATCGTTAGATTCTGCCCAAACAGGAAAGGAGGAAATTTTTTGTTTAAGGAGCTCCAAGGTATGTTTGCTGATATTTAGGCATATGGAACTGACAATTGAGTGCTCCGATAGCAAGAGTAGCTGAGGTGTATACTTTTTTACCCCATCTGTCCAGTACTCTGGAATCCCTGTCTGAGGGGGTAGGATTCTTAGCTGAAGTAGCTTTAACCCCTTTTGGGCCTTGAGTAATGACCTCAGGGTCCACTGTTGGGCTTTGTAAAGAGATATTTGTGAGAGTCAGGGACTCTGTATTACCTGTCTGGCTTTCTGGGAGCAGGAGAGAGGGTATCTGGAGTCAAGCTGGATTCAAGGAAGACATCATTTACCACATCTAGGACTGGGGGGATGGCTAAGGGTCTGTGCTGTGAAAGGTCCAGGAACTCTGAGTCTCTTTTTAGACTGTGGGTAGTCTTGACTCTCCCATTTGAAATGCTCCCTTAAAGTATGCAGAGTTTCCCCAAAGGAAAAATCCTCTGGGGGAGAGGCTGAAGGAATAGATTCCTCTGCATCAGAATCCTCATATGTAGAGACGGGCTGCATATCTTCATAGTCAGATGCATCAGATTCATCTGTCGCTTGTTCAGACAAAACTTCTGGCGACAGATCTCTTTCTCTTTTTGAGGGAGTGGCTTGGCTTCCCCTAATCAGCATGATAAGGTCCACTGCCATTCTAAGCATTTGTGACTAAGGCAATGGAGTAGGCACCAAAGAATGGCTGGAAGGAAGTTTCTTGGGGTGTTTCGACCCCTGGGCGTAAGGAACTCAGTTGGTTTAGAAAGAATGGCAGCCATGAAAGAAGGCATTGATTTATGTCTGGATTCGGTGTTGCGAAGGACTTTCTGGGAAGCCGGTGCCTGCACAGCGGCTCCGGACCCATCCAAGGTAGAGACGACTGCAGATTCCTTAGACAAAGAAGAGTTCTGCAGCATACCAGACTCCGAAAGGGTCGCGGTAGAGGCCTGCGAATTAACTGAAGTGGGCATCAGGGGCTGCAAAAGCACCTCACTGAATTCTGGATGACTGATGACCAGCTTGGCGGTAGCGTCGTTGGAAGGTTTAGTCCTGTGCGGTCTGCCTCTGTCTTTATATTTATGTTTTTTCAGAAGATCTGTTGTTGGATGGCTTACGGAAGCCATATCGAAATTCGAGGACTGTAAACGGAAATATCTGGCTACAATAAGGGCCTGACAATGAATAGTTCTGGCGTTAAAGTACAGAACCGACAACGAGGGACATCATGGTCTGGGCCTAGACAAGTGATGCAGTAGGAATGGAAGTCCCGGTATGGTATTTGCTTTCCACAGGCGAGACAATTATTAAATTTTTCTCACATCGGTTAGTGGAAGAAAAAAGGATCCCCAACGGGGTAATTAGCTTTCGAAGACTTCAACTTCAATTCGGAAATGAAATTCAGATAGCGGCCGACTGGCACTCGTGCGAACTGCTTTTGCTTCGGGCTCCACGGCAAGAAAGACCGAAGTAATGGCGTTAGCTGCCTTCCTTTATACTCCTGACGACCTGACGTCAGTCTTCAAGTGACAGCCACTGACGCAGAAATACTAAGTCTCTGGTATTCAGGCTGGCCGAGGGCTACCCCAGCAGGGATAACCAAAATGTGAAGACTGCAACAGTGAAACATGAAGAACATTGTGTGCAGTACTCAGCTGTGAATCCTTGCCAAATTGTGTCAGCAGCAGTAGTCCAGCCAGACTTAAAGCATTAAAGATGAACTTGTATAACACAGTGAAATGACTGAAATGTACCCTAAATCAGGAAACAATTTAAAGACACAAGTAAATAAATAATCAGTATGTGTGGCTTCTGCATACTCAAAAAGAAAAAGGCTTTGAAATGCATCTCTTCCAATCTTTTATCCAAACTACAAATTTTATTAAGATATGCATGGAAGATTGGGGAAAGTACCTGACAGAAATATAACTGGGATAACTTTGAGCAATCTGCAGCCACCGCTAATTCATTATAATTTTTAGAACAGTAGACAATGTAAATTTTATTTTGGGTTATGTTGTGAACGCAGATTTCATTGTTTCATTATAAATCATGCAGAGAATATGTCTGTTTTCTGGCTTCCTCTCTAGATCAAGACAATCACCCTGAGCCATGTTAGCTTTTGCAAAGTTTTTATGTAATATACTAGAATGTAATATTATTTGTCATATATATATATATATATATATATATATATATATATATATATATATATATATATATATGGTTCCCTATTAGAATCCTGAAACACTATAAGCCTGAAAGTCAAAATCCTGAAAACTAATGACTGAAAATGCAAAATCTCGAAAATGCAAAATCCTGAAAGTCAAAATCCTGAAAATACAAAATGGACATACTGACGTCATTGTGGCTTTGCTATTGTTAGCCCTGTGGTGTTAGGTCATGCGTTGGGTCCGGGTGAGTGTGCGGTTGGTTTTATGTTAGGGTTTGGGGCGGTATAAGTGATTTAGGGTTAGGGCAGGTTAGGCATGTATGCAATAGTGACAAATATTGGGGTTAGGGGCGGTTTAAGTGAGTTAGGGTTAGGGCGGGTCAGGTGAGTGTGCGATAGTGATGGACCTTAGGGTTAGGGTTAGGGTCAGGGTCAGTTGGTAGATATTAGTGTCTTTATAGTGACATATTTGCATTATTTGTGTTTTCAGGATTTTGACTTTCGAGATTTTGCATTTTCAGTCATTAGTTTTCAGGATTTTGACTTTCAGGCTTATAGTGTTTCGGGATTCTAATAGGGAACCATATATATATATATATATATATATATATATATATATATATATATATATATATATATTTTTTTTTTTTTTACGAGGTAAATCCACTAGGTATAAATAACCTCCTTTCAGAGGTGACCCAATAGTGTGATATGCATTTTATTTAAGTGCTGCCTAGACCAATACAATAGGTGTTGCAACAAATACATGCAGGATCCTTTCTGGCTGCATCTGCACTATTTACAGTTATGGCAGCAACTGCGGAATAAGGAAGAACCCCATGGCACCCAACATGAACTGTAACATACCTGTGGATTATATCAGCATTTTTTGACAGCATAATCAAGATGAAAATGACAAAACACAGCATGTCTAAAAGGTGTAAGAAAGTATACAACTTAACTTGGCTATGAAAGTGAAATAGATGCGTTTCTTAATAAATGTTAAATGCTTTCCTTTCTTATTTTCTACCCAAATATACCCATGTGTTGGGTAAACTGTTCACACTCTTCTGCTGCTGTCTTTCTTGTAACGTGTATGACAGCAAGACAACATTTCATGGCAATTCTATAACTTAGGATAAAAACATACCAGTATCTTGGAATCCATGGTACTGGACACAGAACAGGATGTAGTACATTTCAATGGATCCTGTTTCAGTAAAACTCAATTATTTGAGTCTAATTCAGCAAGCAGGCTGGAAAGTACATATCTATTTTACATGGGGCTTTACCCTCTGCACCTCCCAGTCAATATAATTAGGTCCAAGGTCACACAACCCCAGGAGTAGTAAATGGAAGCATAAATAATTTTGTACCACCAGTGTATGTGCCTGGATTTCATGTCTTGGTCATTGAGCACCTACGAGTAATGCTGACAGCTCCATTACACCATGCTCAGCAAGCCGAATATGCAAGGTCAAGTTATGCTTACAATGCATACGGGGAAAATACATCCTTGCCAGCATTCTTAAATCGTATGCAGCACACACCAGATCTAGGCAGTGTCAAGCCTCGATTAGTGTATTATCTGAGTAGCCAAGAACAGAGTATTATGTCTTTTTAGACCTGGTCATCCTCAACTGAGAAGAGACCTAGACATTTAGACATGTGTGTCATGGCATCATGGAAGGTAGGGAGTTGCAGGGGTAATGACAGGGTTCATTCCACAGACTTAGAATTTCTATCAGGGACAACAGTGCAGGAAAACTCTTCATGTGGCCCACTGATTTTTCATGAAGGAGGATCCTGGGATAAAGAAAGGAAAAGCATCCATTTATTACAGTGTGAATTAGCTGTGGATCAGGATGCCAATGATGAGGGCACCAAAGTAAGCTGAAGAGAAGGCAGACCGAGTGGCCTACTTAGCAGCAGTGTTGAAACTGGAGCCAATCATACCTCTCAACTGTACAGATTTTTGCAGAATGTCCAGATTTTTGACTCATATTTTTGGTCCGTTTTTCATAAAATTGCATTTTTTCTGGCAAATCTGTGGCAAATCATTAAAGACCAAAGTTAGAAAATAATGACAGGCATTTAAGTTTCAGATTTCATATCCTTCAGAAAAGTCATAGTAATGCAAAACCTGTTATTCTATTTATTTATTTATTTACCAGGAAAGTCCAACTTGGAACGAAGCCAATTTTCAGCGGAGGCCCGGGCAGAAATGCTCCAGACACATCTTTGTAACGTGGGAGGGAACCAGAGCACCCGGAGGAAACCCACACAAAAGCAGGGAGGACATGCAGACTCTGCACAGAAGGCACTCCAGCTGAGAATCAAACTGGAGAACCTCTTGCTGTGAGGTGACAATGCTACTGCTGTACCACTGCACCATTCTATCAACTTTCTAAGCTTGTAAGAGCAATATTTAAAAATTCTCCCTATTTTTGGGCCTTTGTCCCACTTTTATTTATGGCTTTGTACAGATTTCTTGCTCTTAAGAGGTTGACAGGTATGTGCAGGACCCATAAGTAGTCACTATTTTTTTATTCTAACCCAAAATGCCATAATGGGGCAGACATACTGACACTATTTGTTTTTTTGGTTGGGCACTGTCAATTCTCATAGTGTTCTGAGTCTTAAGAGCTTTTCTTTTTCTCTACTGTCTTACAACATGTCTTGTCAATATTTACTTGGAATAGCATACTGAGAATTTAGTGCTAACTTTAAAAATAGTTGGACAGTGTCTAAAACTTTTCTTCAAGTGAAGCTTTCTAAATTGGGTCATGTTTTAATCACATTGCAATAAGCAGCTTATACCCTGCTGCAAAACAGTACTTAAATGGTATTAATGTAGGACTTACTTAGCTTCTCAAGTCAGTCTGTTGTCTTCAGTGGTATGAGGTTTCTTCACCCCAGAATATAAAAGGAAAAGAGCTGCAAATACCCAAAAGGTTTATGGCTTCAGAAGAAGGGAGAGGCAGCTGTAAATGACAGCATAGACTAATACGGCTGTTTATCTGTAGGGACTCAATGGGCTTATAACTCCAATATGTGTGTGTGTGTGTGTGTGTGTGTGTGTGTGTGTGTGTGTGTGTGTGTGTGTAAAATAACAAAAACTACAACTACTTTACGTTTTTTTTTTTTTTTTTTTTTTTTTTACCAGAAACCTTAAAATGTGATGGGTGAGATTAAGGAAAGGAAGGGAAACACATTCCTACAGAAAGTATCATTAGACTTTATTCAACCCCAACATGGTGTACACTGAGGAAGTTGTCTAGAACAGAAATGTCACAGAAGGAAAGAAACTACTAAATCATTATTTTTAATATGTGGAAAGTAAGAGGAATCATTCTATAGGGAGGAAAATACAGGAAAAGTTATGTGTACCCATCTACCAGAAAAAAGAAGTTATGTACCAGTAATATACCCATCTTTTCCAATGCTGAGGTACTAATCTCCTTTTTGAACCTCAATATATCAAAAAGAATTTGCATAATAGTAACATATAATCCCACCAGGTAACAACATACCAGTGTTGGAAAATATTTTATCCTGAACATCCCAAACAATAAGCCTTGAAACAATAATCTTAGGGAATGTAAATATAGATTGGCAAACCATAGCGTCCAACTCCCCCACAAATAGTACAAATCTGTATATTTTTTCTCAGCTTATCAATGGTCCAACAAGATACAAAAAAAGATCTTACCTGCCAATCCACCTTGGACTGGATTCTAGTATCCCACCCTGCCAATTATCCATCTTCTGGTACACTGTCTAGTTCCCTCAGCGTTCATCTATCAGCATATTCCCTTAGAACAAACTCCCAACAACTAAGAGTACACACTATAAAATCAGTTAGGGAATCAACTAATTTTGTCAGCATATATTCAACGATTTCCTACAGGAAATAGACTGGACACCCCTTAAACAACTACCCCTTAATGATGCTGTACTGTACTTTAATAACACCTTCCTTCACATACTTAATAAACTAGCTCTCATTCGTATGAAAAGAATCAAAAATAACTCAGCACCATGGCTCTCTAAGGAATGTAAACATCTGATGAAGCAAAGGGACCTAGCCTGGTCAACCCGGAAACAAAACAAAAATGAACAAAATCATGTTCATTTCAAAACACTACATAAAGTGACAAAACTAATCAAAAGAGATAAGAAGTCATATTATTCCAAATTTCAACTCCAGCATAAAATCAATCCCAGTAAATTTTGGCACTCCATGTCTTCTCTACTTAACCCTGGAAGAAATGGAGAGTACACCCTATCACCCTCCATCACAAATAACCGAAAACTTTAACAAGCACTTCATAAAATCAATTTTGGACCTATTTACTAACAGCCCTAATGCTGGACCCCCCCACCCCACCCTTCAACCTATTCAGACACTAACCCCAGGCCATCAACTACTTCTAACACTGTCATAGTTAAACCCCCTACTCAACAAAATGTACCCCATTCTCATTTCAGCCCATACTCACTGACACCATTAAGAAACTGGTACAAAAACTAAAACTCTGCTTTACCTCAGCTGATAATCTCCCCCCATACTACCTCAAACTGGCTGCTAACTCAGTCACCTACCCAATCAGTATCCTTATAAATAGGTCTTTATCTGAATCAGAAGTGCCTACCATATGGAAACAATCTCACATCACCCCCATCCACAAAGGAGGCAACTCTTTTGAACCATCCAATTTTCATCCTATATCCATCTTGTCACCCATATCCAAAATTCTCAAGAGAGGCCATCAACTGGTGATGCAATATCTATTGCAAAATGTACAGTTTTGTACTTACCATAAATGTAGATGTTCGAGTGTATTCACTGCTGCAGTCATTACACTTGGGTTATCCTGCCATCAGGCGGTCCCGCAATCGGCCAGAGTTCCAAAGTCTTGGTCCGGCATCGGTTGCTGTCGCTTCTTTCCTGACGTCAGTGCGCCGGGGGTATATAAGATGCAGCCGACGCCAATTTCTTCAGTTTTTCTTGCCCAAGATGTCAGGTGCCCCCAAATAGTTAGGCAATACATTTTGGTAATAAAACATACATAAAAAATAAAAACAATACCTTCAGTTACAAGAAAATATACCACATAGGTTGTATAGGGTAGAAAGGTATAGAGAAGTCCCAGCTAAGAAAAAGGAGATGGAGGGAGGGTAACCTGGACTGCAGCAGTGAATACACTCGAACATCTACATTTATGGTAGCTACAAAACTGTACTATGTTCATCGTGTTTCACTGCTGCAGTCATTACACTTGGGTTGAATCCCAAAGCTGAGGTTGGGTGGCTGGGTCTATATAGGATTCGGTGTGGCTATGAGGCCCTGCAGCACTGCAGTGGCAAAGCCAGCTCTGGATTTAGAGTAAAGAGGCAAGTGGTAATGCTTGGTAAAGGTGTGCACTGAACTCCAAGTTGCAGCTTCCAAAATATCCTTGGCAGGTACTCCTCTAAGGTAGGCAGTTGAAGTGGCTGTTGCCCTGGTGGAATGTGGCCTAATGTTGCTAGGTACAGTTTTTCCATGCTGTGTGTAGCAGAAACGGATACAGTGTCCTATCCACTTTGAAATGGTCTGCTTTGAAATAGCCTTTCCCTGTGATCCTGTAGCATATGCTACAAACAATTGCTCAGTTTTCCTGAAAACTTTTGTTTTGTCCAAGTAGAAGCGGAACTGCCTGTGTATGTCCAATGAGTGCAGAAGTCTCTCCCCTTTATTCTGGGGATTTGGATAAAATGTTGGCAAGTGAATAGTTTGGTTAAGAGCCACACTGGACACCACCTTTGGCATAAATGTACGGTTTGTTCTTAAAGAAACCCTGTCCTGATGAAAAATGATGAAAGGTTCCACTGCCATTAGTGCCTGTAACTCTGAGACTCTTCATGCTGAGGTTATTGCCAGAAGCAGAGCAGTTTTCCATGACAAATATTTTAATCCTGCTGAATTGGCTGGCTCAAAAGGAGGTAAAGTTAGTTTTTCCAAGACAAAGTTGAGGTCCCAAGTTGGTGATGGTGATGGTGCTCTGCGGGGTGGTCTTATGTTTTTAGCCCCTCTGAGGTACTGTTTTAATAATGGATGAGAAAATAGGAGGATCCGTGTTGTAATGAGCTGAGATGGCAGAGGCGTGGATCTTAATGGATGAGAAGGATAGGCCTTTGTCCAGTATCTCAGTTAAGTATTGTAATATCTGAGGAATATTTGGAACAAGTGGGTCAAAGCTTTGAGCCTGATTCCAGGCACAGAATCTCTTCCACTTTTCTGAATAGGATTTCCTGGTGCTGGGCCTCCTGGCCTCCAAAATGACATTCATAATAGCTTTAGAGAGAGGTGTTGGTTGCTTGGCTAAGGAATCCGCCATGCAGCCATGTTTAAGGTTTTGAGCTGGCTGTGCAGGATCTGATTGTTTTGTTGCGTCAGAAGATCAGGAATTTGAGGTAAAATCCATGCTGGGCCTTGAGCCAAGTTCTTTAAGATTGGGTACCAGTGCTGGTGTGGCCAGTCTGGGGCAATCAGGATCATTTTTGGCCTTTCTTGTCTGGCTTTTAGGAGTACCTTTGACAGGAGAGGCAGTGGTGGGAAGGCATAAACATTTAGGGTTTCCAGCTGAACGAGAGAGCATCCACTTTCCATGCTTGTGTGTGGTAAGTCCTTGTGCAGAATTTCTGTAGTTGGCAGTTCAGAGGGGAGGCAAAAAGATCTATGTCTGGGCATCCCCATTTTTGTGTTATCATGCTGAATACTTGTGGATTTAATTTCCACTCATGAGGATCCATGATGTTTCTGCTTAAGTCGTCTGCCAGAGTATTTTTCTTTCCTGGCAGGAATTTTGCTTGCAGATGAACTTGATAGGTCAGTGCTGTGTTCCACAAAGTCATGGCTTGTCTGCAGAGGGGATAGGAATGAGTACCCCCTTGCTTGTTTATGTACCACATAACTGTGGTGTTGTCCATCTTTAGCAATAGTTGTCCTGGATGCAGAAGGTCCTTGAAAGCTGTTAGGGCATTTTGTACAGCTAGCATCTCTTTTAGATTGATGTGAAGATGCATTTGTTCTGCGGCCCACTTGCCCTGAAAACATTTTCCTGCCATGTGTGTTCCCCAGGCGTAATCCGAAGCATCTGTTGTTAGTGTCTGCCTGGCTGTGGGTAAAGTGAAAGGCTGTCCCTTGTTGAGGTGACATGCCTGTGCCCACTATCGAAACTCCTGTTGTAGGCAGGGAATAAGTGGTATTACTGTTTCCAAACTGTGACAGTACTGAGTCCAAACACTTTTTAGGTACCATTGTAATTTCCTCATATGCAGTCTGGCATATGGTATTAGTAGTATGCAGGACGCCATGAACCCCAAGGCCTGCAGAATTTTTCTTGCAGGGAGTTGGGTTTTTGTTGCCATCAATTGAAAGTACTGAGTCAGTTGTCTTTGCTTGTCTGGTGTGAGAAAAGCCATCTGGGCCATTGTATTTAGCTGGCACTCAGGAATATTATCTCTTGTGAGGGCACTAGTTTTGACTTTTTTTTTTACTGTGTACCCTAGGCAAATTAGCAATCTTTTTACAAACACCAGATACTTTAGAAGAATGTCCTTGCTCTCTGCTTGAATAAGGCAGCCGTCCAAGTAGGAATATATTTGAATTCCTTTTGTCTGCAAAATGCAATTACTGGTGCCAGGCATTTTGTGAAGACCCTGGGTGCAGTAGATAAGCCAAAGGGCAGTGCAGAAAATTGGTAATGCATTGTGCCAGCTATGAATCTGAGGTAACTTCTGCAATTTTGTCTGATTGGGATGTGCACGTATGCCTCTTTGAAGTCCAATGTAACTAGCCAAGCCTTTTTGCCCAGCATGGGAAGAAGCTGCTATAGTGTCAACATTTTGAATTTCGGAACATCCAGGTAAGTATTTAGAGTAGAGAGGTCCAGTATGGATCTCCAGGCTTTGTCCTTTCTGGGGACCAAGAAAAGTCTTGAGTAAAATCCTTGTCCTTGTTACTGCTGTGGCACTTTTTGAATGAGGGCTGTAACTTGTTTTTGTACCTCTGCCCATTGATTTTGTGGCAGGTCTGGCATTCCTTTTGGCCTTGGTAGAGTGTGAAAGTGGAACCTGTAACCTTGAGACACAATATCCAGAACCCATTTGTCTTGGGTGATTATATGCCAATTTTGTGAAAAAAGAGCTAGTTTTCCCCCCTAAGGGAGCTGCCAAAAGGTAAGTGCTTGGCATGTGAAGGGGGAAGACATTGGGACTGTTTCCTATAAGGTTGTGACTTGTCTTCTCCTCCTTTTGGGATTGAAGCACCCCACTGTCGTGCTCTGTAAGAGCCTTGGGGCTGAGATCTGCCTCTTGGGCATCTGTATCTGCCTCTTTGTGGTCTGTCTGACAATGGAAAGGACCAATGTTTAGAAGGTCAATTCCTGCTGAATCGAGGTGGCCGTACCTGTAAGAAATCCTTCACTGTTTGCATAGATTTTGCCTTATCCTGCATTTTCTTTAATACCTCTTCTGCCAAACAAGATATCATGCTGTAAAGGAGCATCCAATAATTTTGCCTTAACAAGATCAGGTAAACCTTGTTCTTTTAACCAAGCATGCCTTCGAATCACAGATCCAGTAACTGCGGCTCTACAAGAAGCCTCTAATGAATCAAAACCACATTGCAGAGTATGTTTTCCCACTTGTTCAGCTGCATGCAATAAATCCTGCATTTCCTTATAGTCAGGACTTTCTGAGCTTGTAAGCATTTTCTGTTTTAACAGACACATTAAATATTGTTGGTATTTAAGCATGTGGAACTGGCAATTTAAAGCCCTTACTGCTAAAGTTGCAGAAGTGTAAACTTTCTTCCCCCATCTATCTAATGCTCTAGAATCCCTGTCAGAGGGAACTGGATTTTTAGCAGTGGAAGCCTTTACCCCTTTGGGACCCTGGGGAATAGTTTCTGGGTCAGCAGTAGGGTTTGTATAAAGAAATTTGTGAGAGTCAGGGACTCTGTAGTACCTATCTGGCTTGACTGGTGTTGGGGCCAAAGAATCAGGGGTTAAACTGGATTCAGAGAACACATCATCCACAATATCTAACAGGCGGAATAGCAAGGGGCCTGTGCTGAGGCAATAAAAGAAAATCTCTGAGTCTTTTTTTGATTCTGAATAATCCTGGCTCTCCCAATGGAAATGCTCCCTCATGGTATGTAAAGTTTCCCCAAAAGAGTAATCCTCAGGAGGAGAGGCTGAAGGGATTGATTCTTCAGCATCAGAGTCCTCATAGGGGGGTAAAGAGTATTCCTGGTCTGAAGAGGAATCAGAAGAAATGGAAACTTGGTCAGAGGAATTATAGTCTGTATCCTGCCTAGGCTTTTTATCAGGAGGGGGATGGGAACCCCTGATCAAAGTAATTAGGTCTTCGGCCATTTTGAGCATCTGTGTTTTAGGCATGGAGGCCTGTCCAGGTGAATGCTGTACTTGTTTCTTTGTCTTTAATGGAGTTTTAGACTTGGTTGTTGTTTTGATGGTAAGCTGTGAAGGTCTGAAAACACCCTCAGAAGCCGATGCCTGCTCAGCGGCTATGGACCCATCTGAGGGGTTAATTTCCGTAGGCCCAATACCTTGAGTTTCCAGAGGCCTAGTGATCTCCACGTGGGAGTCGGAGGTGGCCTGTGGCTCTGAGGTAGTGGGTGTCAGGGGCTGCGAAAGCACCTCACTGAGAACCGGCGACTGGCCTAGAAGAGTCTTCGTCGTCAGTTTTGGACCTCGGATGCCTGTTCTTATCTTTGTCTTTGCGTTTTTTGTGTATTCCGGTCATCGGTTGTTCCGATGGCATGGTATAATTGAACCTTGGGCCAAAATAATGGCGTGCAGAATCAAACCGACGTTTAATAGTGCGCTTGTTAAATCTAGCACAAAACCGACAATTAGTGACGTTGTGGTCTGGGCCTAGGCATGGAATACAGTAAGAATGAAAATCCTTATGAGGTATTTGCTTCCCACAAGAAATGCAATTATTAACTTCTATTGACATCGGTCTGAGGCAAGAAAAAGTTTCCCCAATGGGGTACTTAACTTTATAGAAGACTTCGGTTCTGAAATTCGAATTCGAAAATCTCAGGAGTCGGCCGACCGGCACTTGCAAACTGCTTTTGCTTCAAGCACCGAGCGGCAAGAAAGACTGAAGAAAATGGTGTCGGCTGCATCTTATATACCCCTGGCGTACTGACGTCAGGGAAGAAGCGGCAGCAACCGACGCCGGACCAAGACTTTGGAACTCTGGCCGACTGTGGGACCGCCTGACGGCAGGATAACCCAAGTGTAATGACTGCAGCAGTGAAACACGATGAACATCAACCTTTTAACCAAAACCTACCCAACATGGCTTCTGACCTAGCCACAGCACAGCTACAACCCTATTATCTTTTACAGACACCGTAAACAAGGCCAGAGATGCAGGATACTATACAGCCTCAGTGTTCCTTGATCTCTCCAAGGTCTTTGACACAGTGTTTTACCCCTTACTTTTGAACACACTGTCTAACCTAGGCTTCTCACATAACGCTGTAAAATGGTTTCAGAGCTACCTCAAGGATCATAAACAAGCAGTGAAATGGTCCAATGACCTCTCACTCTTCCTCCACAACCCTACTGGAGTCTCCCAAGACTCCATCCTAGGACCTCTACTCTTCAACATTTTCACAATCAATCTTCACACTGCCTCTCATCCTGGGTCCCTCATTCAGTACGCTGATGATTCCACCATAATCTGCACTGCTCAATCACTACCAGAACTACTTTCAAAAACTCAACAGTCCTTTACTGCAGTCGGATCCTGGCTAAGAAATACCCAACTCTTTCTTAATCTAAAGAAGACAAAACTAGTACTCTTTCATCCCAAAAACACCTCCCCTGTCACTGATCATTTCAACATCCTTGCATCTGTCAACACTGTCATAGAAATAGTGCAGGAAACCAAACTTCTAGGTGTTATCATTGACTTCTTCTTCTTTTGGCTTTTCCCAGTTAGGGGTCGCCACAGCTGATTACCTGTCTGCTCATAATTGGCAGTGGAGTTTTACAGTGTCGAGTTGACAGCCCGACGCCCAACCTTCCACAGAAGGCACACACATGCACACCTAAGGGCAATTTAGAGTGTCCAATCCACCTACAGCATGTCTTTGGGATGTGGGAGGAAACCAGAGCACCTGGAGGAAACCCACACGACCACAGGGAGGACATGCAGACTCCGCACAGAAGACACCCCAGCCGAGGACCGAACCGGAGAACCTCTTGCTGTGAGGTGACAATGCTAACCGCTGTACCACCGTGGCTGCCCTAAGTGTTATCATTGACAATAAACATTAATTTGACCCCCATATACAGCAAAATATAAAGAAAACTCATCAGAAACTTGGACTCGTATAGAAACAAACATTTCTTTACTGCAGCAACCAAAACTACCCTTGCACAAGCATTTTTATTTCCCTCCCTTCTTTATGGTGCCCCTATCTTAACTAACTTACAAAATTTACCCTAAGCAAGTTGGAAGAATGCTACAACAAAGTTGCAAAGTTTGTCACAAACTCTAAATATCACACACACCACTGTAAACCACTCCTAGAATTAAACTGGCTTGAACTCCCCAACCAAATTGCCTTTATTCAGCTATCCACCTTGCACAACCTTATTTTCAAGCCTACTGCCTGCCCTGCACTAGCCAATCTAGTCACACCTTACACACCACATTATCCCTACGATCAGTAGACAAAAATCTCTTTGCTATCTCAAAACCCACAAGAAAACCTGGCACTCTCTGTATTCATACTCTTGTCTCTATACTTTGGAATTCACTACCTCTAGCTACCAGGTCTATGCCTGGCCTAACCCATTTCAAAGCCTCTTTAAAACTCCTTTCAAGAATACATGGCTCTGCTCCTGCATACAGCCTGCCTGATGCTCAGGTCTTCCTCTTCTGTCACATTTCAGTCCCCCACAGACTGCAAGATCCTAAGGCTCTTCTAACTCCTTCTGTGCTTCTATACCATATCCTTAAGCTACTGCTCAGGCTTTATTGCTTCTATTCTTCTTAACTCCCTCTCACTATCTATCTGCATCACTAACTTTCTGGCTGCTATTTTCCTAACTGAAACTAACATTCTGTTTTTCATGTACTGTTACCGTCAATGTAACACATTGCACTACCCAAGTACTACTTTTTTGGACACTGTCTACATCATGTATGGTGAGAGTGACTATTATTGTCTGTAATGTTTTGACTGTATAAAATTGTCTAGATGTGTAGCAATATATTGCAACATCTTGTATCAGTTTGTCCTTTTGACTTATTTTTTGTACAATATTTCTAATGTAATTTTTATTGTATTGGACTATACTGTATTTGTATTGTACTGTATGTGGAGCTCTTCTCCCTGGGCCTCTGCTGAAAATGGGTTCTGTAGACCCAGTCAGACTACCTCGGTAAACAAATGTCAAATAAATAAATAAATAAATAAATGTGCTCACCATAACATTCCATGTTTGTTGTCCATCTCACCTTCCTTCTTACTGGTTGGGTTTGGAAATGACCCTCGGTTCCAACTTGTTCTTATACTAAAGCTCAAGGTCTTCCACTGGCTTGTGGCTGTATCCCTATCCCATCATGATCAAGTGAAGCTCCCCAGATCTTGATTGCTGATAACCATAGGTACTTAAGGTATTATCAATACATCTCGTGAAGACAATGAAGGTCAGAGACACACTAACAAGGTAAAAAAGCTCATCCTCTTTGTTCTCCAGGAGCCAAAAGTAGGGGTAAGGAGGGTGGGATATAAGAATGAAGGCGAGATGGACAACAAACATAGAACGTTATGGTGAGTACATAACTTCTTTATGTTATGTTGCCCTATCTCACCTTCATTCTTACTGCTTGGGAGTGTCTCTAGTGCCATATTTCTTGGGTGGCTCACAGGAGTATACTCTTCAGGGCAGTGGACCCAAAGGAGGCCCTGACCCTGGAGGCCAAATCTACTTTGTAATGAGTGATAAAGGTATGAGGCGTTGCCCAAGTCGCAGCAGCACAAATGCTGTCAAGTGACAGTCTAGCTCGAAAGGCAGAAGAGGTTGTCATGGCTCTTGTAGAAAATTACCTTTGACTTTAAAGGGGAGAACTTTTATTATTAGAATTATATATACAGGTAATACAATCTGAGAGCCATCTTGAAAGTGTGACCTTAGCTATAGGGGCACCTTTCTTTGCTTCTGAAAATGACATGAATAACTAAATCAGATTTCCTGAAGTCCTTTGTTCTATGTAAGTAGAAGCATAATTGTCTATGTAGAGCCAGTTGGTGAAGCTTATATTCTGCCTTGTTGCTATGATTTGGGAAAAAAACTGGCAACTCTATGGACTGATTAAGGTTAGACTCTGAAAATACTTTCAGCAGGAAGGATGGGTCTGTTTGAAGGGATAATCTATCTTTGTGAAAAAGCATATATAGTGGCTTGATTGATAATGCTTGCAGTTCTGACACTCTTCTAGCAGAAGTGATGGCAGCCAACATAATTGTTTTCCATGTTAAAAATTTCAGATCACATGAAGATGCAGGTTCAAATGGGAGAAGTATCAAACAGGACAGAACAAAGTTTAGGGCCCATGGTGGTAGGGGTGTTTTTACAGGTGGTCTTAACAAAAAGGTACTCTTCAGAAAAGCTTTGCATAGTTTGTGGGACATCAAGGTAGGGGCAAAATCGCTTATATGGAAATTAGATATCGATACTAACTATACAGAAATGGTAGCTGCAGCTGTACCTTCATTAAATAGTTTTGCCGAAAACAGAAGTTATAGGAGCAGAAAAGGGGTCAATGTTTTTTTGCCAATGCCCAGGAAGAAAACCTCCATTTACTGATATATAATATTATTGTTCAGGCCTTATGTGAAGAGATCAAGATATGTTTGACCGAATGAGGGAGGTTAGGCAGCCTGGCTATAACTGGAATTGGAGCAGCCAAGCTATCAATTTGAGGGTTTGAAGACAAGGATGGAGTGTTCTGGACGTATGAGTCAGAAGGTCTGGAATTGGGTCCAGAACCCACGGCTCCTCCTGAAGATGAGGGCAAAGGAAGGGGAACCAGATCTGACGAGGCCATTATGAGGCATTGAGAATCAGCTTGCTTCCCAGCAAGCTGGCTTTCTGGAGAACCATTGGTATTAGAGATAAGGGAAGGCATAAAGAAGTCCTGAGGGCCAATTGTGTACAAGTGCATCCCTTGATGACTCCCCCGGAGGGGGGATTAGGGCAAAATAGCTGCTGCATGTGGCATTCATGGATGTGGTAAAAAGGTTGCAGCAAGGCTGGCCCTATTTGCAGAAGATCCTCTCTTCTACTTCTTGTTTTAGGGACCACTTGTGAGGCAAGAGAATTGCTTTGCTGATTTTGTCTGCTATCACGTTGGATTTCCCCGGGATATGCACTGCTATCAGAAAACGTAGGGAAGAGATTGCCCAATGCCATACTCTCAGGGCCTCTTGACAAAGGGGGTAAGACCTGGTTCCTCCTTGTTTGTTTATGTACCAGACAACCGACATGTTGTCTGTGTGTATTGCAAATGTACCCAGCGGGAGAGAGTTGTGGAGTGCCTGCAACGTCAAAAGCACTGCTCTCGTCTCTAGGATATTGATGTGTAAATGGGCCTCGTGATCCTGCCAAGTGCCTTGGACTGTCCTTCTCAGATAATGCCCCGTCCTCCATCTGGGAGGCATCCATGGTCACTGTGGCCACAGGCTGTGGAGAAAAAGGGTTGACCTAATGTTACATGATTGGAGTGACGCCACCAGTGAAGATACTTCTTGCAGGATTCTAACAGAATTTGATGGGACATGGGTAGCTCCTGCAAAGACTACTGGGTGAATAGTAGCTACTGTAAGATTCTCATGTGCATGCGTGCTAGTGGAACCAAACTTATCGCTGCTGCCATGGTTCCCAAGACTCTCAAAACTGTCCTTGCCTGTACTCTTGTAAGGAGAGAAGGTGGGAGACTTGTTGTCTCAGAACTAAGACTCTTTCTGCAGGAAGTTTTGCCAGCATGTTTACTGTGTCTAGATCTGCTTCTATAAACACAATACATTGCGATGGCAACAAGGCAGATTTTTCGTAATTTATTGTGATTCCAGTAGTAGATGCTTGGTGGTGGCAGTTAGGAGCCAGTCATCTAGATATGAAAACACATGGAATCCTAGACATCTCAGGTGAGCTGTGACTACTGTCATGCACTTGGTGAACACTCTGGGGGCTGTAGTGAGACTAAAGGGCAATGCTCGAAACTGGTAATCACTAGCTCCTAGCTGGAAGTGCAGATGACTCCTGGATGGCCTGTCCATCTTTATGTAGTGGTACGCATCCTGGAGGTCTACAGAGCACATCCAATTGTCTCTTCCCAAAAAGTGAAGAATTGACTGCAGTGTTACCATTTGGAACTTGGTCTTTTTGACTAATTCGTTTAATCTGCTGAGATCCAATACTGGTCTCCAGTCCCCTGTTCATTTTGGAACTAAAAAGAATCTTGAGTAAGTTCCGGATCCTATTTGGTCTGCTGGGACTCTCTGGATTGCCCTTTTGTCTAGCAACTTTTGAATTTCTACAATTGCTTGAGCCCTTTGACTGGGTGGAACGTCCGGAGTTTTCTTTATGATTGGGACGGGAAGAGAAAATGGTATGGAATATCCTTCTAGATATGATAATTTGTACCCACTTGTCTTTTGTTATTTCCAGCCAGGCTTTTAGGTACAAAGATAATCAACCCCCCACTGCCTCCAGAGATGGACAGACAGGGTTCCCTTCAGGAAAGCTGAAAAGGCCTGCCAAGGAAAGAATCCCTGTCACCCTGGTTTTGTGGACCCGCTCTGCCACGTGGATGGTGTCTTCCATTTGTACTTCCCCCTCTGCCCCTAGGGAAAGAGTCACCATGTGTGTCCTGAAAAACTGTCTGGGATTTACGGAACCACATCTCCCCCCTTTCCGGCCTTTTTAGTAAGATCTAGAAGGTACAGAAAAATGGACTCCTATGGCAGAGAGTGTCTTTCCTTCTTGTTAGCGTTTCCTTGACTTTTGGCCCGAACAAGGATGAGCCATCGAATGGAGCATTAATAAAGGAAGATTTGAAAGGTTCCGCAAAATTGCATAAGTGCATCATGGAATGTCTCCTTATGGAAATTCCTGAACCTGCTGCTTTGCTCACTCCATCTGCTGCATAAAAAATGAGCCTCATGGAGGAGTTGACCACAGAATTTAAAGTGGAGAGCCGAGAGGAAACCTTATCTGATACCCCTGCAGGTACTGTACCTTGGAGAGTATCTCCTAGCTCCTTTAGGAAATCTCTTTGTAGGCTTGTAAAATGCATCAGATAGTTCAGCGATCTGAATGCAAAAGTCACTGAAGCAAACGTGCTTCCCATATCTGTCCATCATACGAAATTCCTTGTTTGGTGGATGGACAGACGAGGACATTTCAGAAAGTTCCTTTTTAGTGGCTGCTGCCACCACCATAGCATCTACAGCAACATCCTTGGTCAGGAAGTCTCTATCTGAAGGGGCTGTAATAAACTTATTTGGCCTTCTAGGGACAGGCTTCACTGCATCTGGAGACTCCCACTCCTTTCAACTAACTAGTTCCATAAGTTCATCGAAAGGCGGAGACACCCAAGTGGCTGAAATGTGAGACCCAAAGGCCTCATCAGAAGGGTTGATGGGCTTCCAGCCACTTCTCTGCTTAAGGATCTCTAGGATGTCTATGAAGAGGGTGACCATGAGGACCCTTCCGACTCATCGAGGTCTGTGTCTGAGGCGACCGACTCCTCTGGGGAGTCCAGTTGCTTCCTCCTGCAGAGTCTTTTGAGGGACATCTTCAGAAGTGTATTCTGGAGAGGTTTTGGAAGAGAGGGGTTCACCTGATAGGGTACCCTGAGGCCTAGGGTCTTTGCTGGTGTGTGGATGGTGCGGTGCAGAGACAGACGCCGGTGCCTTAAGGGGAGGAATGTCGGTACCCCTCAGTGGAGTTGTCTGAGGAGACAGCAGCTTCCTCATCTGCTCAAAAGACCCCCCCCTAATCCAAAGACACCTCCCGCTCCGAAGAGCCAGAAGAAATTCCCAGAACCAAGAGGGTTGGCTCTGAAGCCAATGTAGGAGCCAAGCTCATTTGCGCTGAAGCCCGAGAAGAAAGTTCGGATCCGACAAATTTCTGATCTGACTCCCCTCCCTGGACCCAACCGGTAAGCATTGGCTCCTAGACTCCTTGGATGGAACTGAGGATGTTGGAGGAGACGTCGGTTCTGAAGATACCAGGATGTTTCTTGGCAGCGATGGTTCAACAACAGCCAGTTCCAAGCATTCCGACTCGAAGTCCTAGGTCAGCTTGGAGGAGGAATCGACGTCGATGGGATAGTCTTGGCTGGCTCCATATCCCTGTGGGTTGGAGCCGAACAAAGTTTGGCCAGCGCCTGTGTCTTTAGAAGCCTACATAACACCCTATCCACATCATCATTCAAAAGGCTCCTGGAAGAATTAGAGGAGAGAGTAGGGGATCTGACTGTAAAATAGGAGACCTCAGAACAGGGCTAACCAGCTCAAATTCTGGGGACCGTCTCCTGAGTTCAAATTCCAAAAGTACTGAAACAGCTGGTGCCAATGGAGTAAATTTCGTCAGTTCCAAAATAGTTGGAGCTGGAGACACAATTCTGCTCAATGTTTTGGCAGGTTCTGCTTGCCCTGAAGAGGGTGAAGATCTTTTTGTAGACTTGTCTGATTTGATTGACGATGACTTTGTTGATCCTGAAGAGCCCAGACCTTCTTCAACAGCTTCCTGGAAGGGGGACTTCAATAAACCTCTAACAACTTATTTTTCCGCTCTAGCAGCACTAGAGCTGAATGAGTAACATATTGAGCATGATTCCTGCAGATGTGCTGCTCTCAAGCAATAAACACAAACAGTATGTGAATCTCTTATTGGCATTTTCTGACTGCACTTGCTGCACTTTTTGAAGCCCGAAGGCTTAGTTTCTTTGTGTTCTTTGGACATGTTCAAATCACAGTCCACACAGACACACAAGAGCAAAAAACAATACCTACAATCATAAATTCCTATAAAAAATCAAACTTTTTTTTTTAAATTCACACGAGATAGAAGAAAAGGAAGATAGGTTGCCCTCTAACTAAAAATGGGCAGCGGCAGCCCTCTAACTTAAATGGGCTGACGCCTTCCTAGTTACTTAAACAAACAGTAAAAAGAAGAAAAATTAGCTGGGATAGGGAGAACAAGGCCTAATGGAAATTTGACGGCCGGAAGTAACAATGCAGCAACAAATATCCTAACTAACTACAATACATAACGCTAAGTAGCTTGAAATACAAGAACAATTCTTTTAAAAAAATTAGTAGAAAAATGATAATAAAAGAAGTAAAGTTTGGTTCACTTAGCCAGAGCCAAGATGGAAACTTTAGATCTGTTTAACAGCAAATGAGATCTGGGGAGCTTCACTAGAGCATGATGGGACAGGGATACTGCCACGAGCCAGTGGAAGACCTCAAGCTTTAGTATACGGCGCAGTCGGTTCCGAACCCAACCAGTAAGAATGAAGGCAGGATAGGACAGCATAACATCTTTATTTTTTGCTACTTCTGTTTGTAATGGGGGCTGGTGCACCCCTCAATGCCTACTCTCCATCTTTAAAATTAGGTATGTGCAGGAGGTTACAGGGATCTCAGCACCCCCCCCCCCCAAAAAAAAAAGGAACTACTTGCAAATAATACACAATCAGAGGAAATGGCTGTCATGCTTCTACAGCACACATTGAAGAGTGCATTCTCCTTATAAGACATAGAGTGTCTTCTTATCAAAACTATGCAGGGCAAGAAGTTTGATTGTATATATTTTTTTGCAGTCATGAAATAAAATGAATTACATTATGATTACTACAATGAAATTACGTTAATGTTGAGGTAATTAAAAGAACATGTGCAACTGAATATCTTGCGTAAGACATTGTTATTTAAATCACTTACAGTTGCTGTTATCTGAAATGAAACATTTTCACCAGAGAGTTAAACGGCGTGTAGTACCAAGTTGGAGTATAAGAGGCATACCAAAAACAGGGCAAAGACTAGTGGTAGATGCTATGAGAAGGGTATGGTGAAGAGGCCAAAAGAAGACCAGCAGCACATGGACTGGAAGATATCAACCAAGCTAAATACAACAGAAGGGCCGCCAGTGTACTGCCATCTACACTGATACCCAGTGCAGAACTTGTGCACTTGCCAAATAAGACATTCTTAAAAGTAGGTAGAAATGGAGCTACCAGACAGTTAATCTGATTTAGACACTAATTCATTCTGCATTATCAAATTACCAGTGATGCTTTGAATTTGCATAAACTTTAACTATAGCTGGTGACCGCCAATAGTTTAATTTTCAAAACACTTCTAAGTTTAAAACAGGAGTGAGGCAAAGAGTAAGGATGCTTGACAGAGGAAATTGTATTCCCTCTTTTTGAAGGATAATGTTTTTGGCTCTAAGGAGAGTCAGAGTCCAATTTGTCTTCAACAAATTTCCTAAGTTGGAGGGCTTCCAGTATGGTAGGGCATTAAACAAAACGTTGTTTGACAAGCTTTGCTTAAACTGCACAAAAACAGCATTCTGCTGATATTTGCAGAAATGGAAATGAAGGGATCGATATTAATAAAAAGCCTAAGATACAAATGAAGAAGACTAAGTAACAAGAAGGCGCAATGGTACACAAAATTAACGAATTTCAAAATTTGACTTCTGGGAGTGCAACAAAATATTCACCAGTAGCTGGAAAAAACAAAAAACAAATAAGGATCAGCGATATGGAAGTAACAACACAGATGCCATACAACTTATCCTCGTGAACCCCACACAGTTAGCACAACAATGGATTCTTTTGTGGAATCCATTACAAAAAGAAACTAATAATTTGACCAGGAACTCTGAACAATCCAATACCTTAGCAGAGCTCCAGAAAGAAAATGATTCATTCAGGGAAACTGAAGGACTTACAAATCTGGAGGATAGTGCAGAGAAACAGACTGATATGGAAGACAGGATATGCCATAAAAATATTAGGCGGGGACTGTGCTACATTCATCCAACAGCACCTGGTAAGATGGACCAGGATACCAGAACATTCCATCCAGACAGAAAAAGCACGCAGAATCCAAACTCATAACCCATGAGGCAGAAAAACAAGCAGAGGCTTATTGTCACAAAATTCCAATCATATGCCACAAAGGAGAAGATATTATCAAGAACTTCTGAAGCCAGGGAAGACCTGCAATATTGGGGACACTAGGGTCTACATCAAAAAGGATTTTTCTGCCTCCACTATGCAGAAAAGAGTACATTTCTTTCTTGCCATGAGGCTTTGTAAGCAGCAACACCTTAGGTTCAAAATAATTTACCATGCCTTCTTTAGACTCATACTTCCGGGTAGACCCAAGACCTTCTTAGATCCACAACAGGCTATTCAATTTCTACAGCAGTGAGTGACAGACCTGCTCCGAAAACAACTAGATGCTGGCTGTATGACAACACATCAAAGCAGGAAGAGAACAAGGATAAAAGACCCAGTAGAAAACCCCTTCAAAAGATGGTATCATTTTCTATCTTTTCAGATAGCTGAATGCACAATGCAGACTGAATGTTTTGCAAACATGAGCTTTTATTCTCATGATAGTTAAAGAAATATTTCATATTTCATTCAAGCATGGGATAGATACACAGAAAAGGTTTTAAGATCCATATTAAGCATTAGCTAACAGACTGGGTCAATCACATTTGAATCGGTGAACATTATATCAGATCTAATTGACATTTAAAATATGTGTGCTCAAGGAAGAAATAGGCTTTGTATGCATTTAAGGCACCATAACAATAAGTGCTGTTTTCTGTCAGTTTTGCATGATGGTGAATTTGTTATTCCTTGAAGTCAAACACAAGGGCTCAGTAGCTGTCAAACACAGTGGGAATCTAGCACGAGCTAGAGTGTCAACATCATAATTTTTTGTAAATGAAATACTTTTGAATTGAATACTTTAGGTTTGAATGGCATCAAGGAATAACAGTTTATGATACTTTTGATCTTAATCATGGATTTAGCACATAGAAACACAAGTATGAAACAATAACAGATATTCCAGTTATGAGACTTAAACAGTGCTTTGGTATTAGATAAGGTATAATGTGGGTAGTGTCACTCAGTCTGTGAACACGTGGAATAGAGGACTAGTACAACTGATCAGATCTGACTGAAAGGCAATGACAAAACCACACATCAAACCTGACTTGTAGATCACCAGGGAATATGGAGCAGAAACCTAGTACTTGTTCAGAAATGACAAAAGACATATACCTGGGGGATTATAAAGAGAAAAGGGGCTTTGCCAAATCAAACTGACCGATAAATTTTGGCTGCTATTTTTGGGTATTGTGAAAAGTTACTGCTTGTGATATGTTTACTTTCTCTTTCTCATTAAATTGTTGTAAAACTGTTTGGTTTACATTGTTATACAACTTAAATTACCTGCAAAGGACATGGAAAAGGTTGCAACACACTGCATAATATTAAAGCCAAGCAGACGACTACAACAAATTAAGTTTGATGGGAAAAAGATTAAGTCATTACAAAATGGGTAACTAAAGGATACATACGTAAGAAAAACTTAAAGAAATGACAAACACTGTTAAGCAAGGGGATCTCAGACTATTAACTTGGAATGCATATGGAGTGGGGGACATGCAGAAAAATAGGTGGATCTTTTAATATGTAAATACAGTTAAACCCAACATTATCTACTGCATGAAACCCACTAAGATGTAAACAAAATATTTAAAATTATTTGGGAGAAAATGCAGGACAGGAGTTTTTTTTCTGGCACCACAAGATCAAAGAGGAGGTACAGCAGTGTTGTTATCAGAAAACTGCAAAATGACAACATTCAGTCAAATTGTAGATGAGGAGAGAAGGTTTGTGGCAATTAGGGGCAGCTATAACGGTATTAAACTCACTATGTTCTATATACTTGCCACCGAGATTTATTGTTTTAGAGTTTAGGGACATCTTGGCTAAGATTCTACATTTTCAGGAGGGGTGTTAATGTGTAGGGGGACTGGAATATTATAACCCACAGGATGGATGTAAGCAAATATCCCAGAAAAATGTAAATTACTAGAACAGGTAGGCTGGTAGACCAATAATTGAAAAGCATAGTGCTGACTGATGTGGACAGTAAAAATGGAATCACCCCAGCCTACACTTTTAAATCTGGCAACTGTGGGACCTGGACAAGGTTAGACAGAGTATATATTTTAAAGAACATGTTCTTAATAGACTGCTTGCAGATCATCCTCTGACTACTCCCGCCTAGCCCCAGTAATGGTCAATTTAAGGGATATCATCACTCCAAGAATAGAAAATCACTTGAGATTCGTAACCTATTATCTGAATAAGGTATCGTTTATTTCCTTGATAGATGACTAAGTAAAGAACTTAAAAGTTTTAAAACAGATATGGAAGAAATTAATGTAAAATGGGAACACGTAAAATTTAGACAAAGAAAAAAATTACTGAGATATATACAACAGGACTTTATATTGCCTCAAGTCCTCAAGGCCCTGAACCTCCCCAGTCTTTAACCAAAGTCAGTCTGTCCCAGGAGATTCTTGTCCTTTACAGATTGATAAATATTCAGGTTATAAGGTCAATACAGGAAAAACTTATGCAAAAACAATACATGCTACTCCTAGCCTTGATTTGCTTGTAAAATATTATGAATTATGGAAGGACAATAAATTAAACTATCTGGGAATATTGATTAAGCCTGAGCTAGAAGACAGGACTATTCATACTTGTAGCATGTACCTAGAGAGAATGAAAATTAATTTAAGAAGCTGAAAGATGCTAAACATAGAATTTGATCAGAAAATCCAAGCCATAAATATGTTTATACCACCATTATGGCTATATATTTTCCAAGCCATTCCATGGTCAGCAGTGCTGGGTCAAATAGCTGGAATAAAAAATATGTTCACTGATTCTTATGGGAAGGCAAAAGAACAAGAATCTACTGGGACAGACTGACTTTGGCTAAAAACTGGGGAGGTTCAGGGCCCCTTAGTCCCAAAACATATTTTGCAGCAGCACAAATAAGGGTGTTTGTAGTTATGCTCCAAGAGAATTACTAGATGGAAGTCAGAGACATTTGCCACAGTACAACTGGAAGGAATAAGTGCAGAGGTAGGCTTATAGGACAAGATAGTGCACCCTAGCCCAATCAAGCTACTTTTAAAGACATATTTCAAATGGTACGGGACAATTTAAGGCAGGAAACATTGAAGCCTTGGAGGGTTTTTACTTTACCCATTGCAGCAACTCTGGTAGGAGCCATGGGTGGTGGTGTGAATAAGAATTAGAAAAAGAGGGCAACTGCAATTAGATTTTGGCACCACTTAGACAAGATGGGGAAAGGTTAGATAAAAAGGCATACAACATAAGGGGTCTCCTAAGATTTGAGTAAGAGCGATTGGTAGGTATGGCCACAAACAGTAACCAAGGAAGGGCAATCTGTTACATATAAATAAAACAACAGTGATTAACTGGAAAGCACAAAGGGAAAAAGAAATATAAAGGGAATTCCCAACTGACTATTAGAGGAAAATTTGTACTGTGACAAGACTTGTGACTAAAAGTAGGAGATTCAGAATTTTTGCATGGAAATATCCCCATATATATTTTTACACCCCAGTTAAAATTCACTATACGTTTCTGGACAACTCAGAGAACTGCTGCAAATACAAGCAATTGGTGAATGGGTCTTGGTGTTGTCTTTTGGGAATGTGAAAACTTGAGGCAATTTAAATTGGAGTTACAGTAGTTTATAATGCATAACTTCACAAAAGAATTTATGCTAGCAAAGGAGTTATTATTTTTAGAATCATCATCAGACTTGGATGTAACCCCAGGACAGGCTGAATTATTCTTTACAACACTGACAGCAAAAAAAAAAAAAAAAAAAATTTACTAAGAAATGGAAGAGTAAGACATCTCCAAGTATTCAAGTTGTAAGTATGGTAAAAACTTCAGAAAACAGAAGAAAGGGGTCTAAAAGGTAGGACACTATGGATATTAAACTGATAAGAACAGATACTACACAGGACACTAAGGAGACACTTAGAGGTGTGATAAAATGGCTCTTACACAAAGAGACTTAGGCAAGGGATCTCATTTGTAAATGAGACTTGTCACTAAGAACATAAGGATAGGAGACAGAGAAATAAAATGTATATTGCCATATCCAGCAATAGGCAACCTAGGCAGTTGTCGAGGGCCCGTGCTGGCTTGGGGGGAGGGTAAGTAAAAGGTCCGAAGGCATCTGTAAAAATTGGAGGACTTTAGGACCTTGTAGGAGATTTCTGTAAAAAATAAAAAGAACAGTAAGCTCCGGGTGTGTCCTCCTTTGATGAGATGTCTACTAACTATGAACCTGTTGTCTGTTTGCCAGTCATTCCCTTTTATTACACCAGGGATCTTTTATAAGTAACATAGGCAGTTTTATTCTTCAAGGGCAGCAGACACTGAATTTCCAGATGAAGCACTGAAATGCGAGGTTATCTGCAGTTCTCTTTAATGTGGAATTATTCAGATGACTTTTACTTCCACAGAAATTGCATATGGCTGTTATTGGTTGATTATAATGACAGCAGTTTGAGTGGCCTTTTATGGTTGAAATGTTCTGAAATGCGTAGCTTTGTCATTATTGGCTCATATGTTTTGTTTCACTACTTACTGAAAAAATGTTCAAAACTGCAAAGAATATAATTTAATACAATCAGAAAGGTGAATCGAAGAACACTTGCATTTATGTGTGGTCCTAAAAATGTCTGTGTGAGGGGTCCATTGTTTGAAAACAGCCCAAAGATACATTTAATCAGCCACAGGCCAGATGCATTTTCTATGAATGTGGGTTTCAATGCAGTTTCAATGAATGTGAATTTCAAGGGCAGAATAGTTTACTCCTACTCATGCTATGTCAGTTTTATTATGAAACTGTATTTTGTTTAGCAAATGGCTATAAGTATTTGTGCTATATGGTTTGAAATACAAGTTTTAAATTAACTCCAAATTATTTATAATCACTGTAGAAGTAAAAAAAGAAAATTGTTCAAACCTGTCAGTGTGCATACTATGTCTTATGGTAATTGGGAAGAGAAAGGCAAGTAATAGGATACTGGAAAGGCCGCTGAGCAGGGATGGGGGGATCCTGGTCCATTACCTTGCCTACAGCCCCATTTGATCATGATTCAGCTCTGTACGTCACTAACCCTATATCAGTATAAATCTTTGTAGAGGGGCACTTCTGAATATATCTACTTATGTAATTCTTGCAGTATTGGGTATACTGAATGCAAGAAGTGTGTTAAGAAAACATAGTGCTAAAGCTGTGTTAATGCAAAGCTAAGGATCTGTGCTAGAGAGAGCCTCCTATTATATTTGTCTACTGGATGTTTATGACTTGTGACTTCTTTGGATATGTTGGAGTTGTTGCACACAAGACAAATGTATTTTTTAATAAAAAATGTCCCTGAGTTGGTAAACCTGAAAAAGAAATATCCGCTGCCCCACTGAAGATTTCTTTATTTCTGTTTTCAGCAGAATAGTAGTTGCAGTATAGTCTACCATTCAAAAAACAATTTCTTCTTTCAAATGTACTTGAAAAATAAAAAAAATGTTTGAGGAAAAAAAACAATTTCTTTCTAAGTAACAGCAGTACATTCAAACCTTGTGTTCTTCACAGCGACAACTGTGACAGAACAGAAAAGCCTTAAAAGCATGATAAAAACATAAACAGTTAAAACGGAAAGCTGCAGGGTAAGATGCTGAGAAGGAGATAAACCAATGAAGAGTTACTTCTCAAAGAACTGCTTTGGACTTTTGTCATGGGAAATGCCAGTTTGAAATACCATGAAGAAGACAAAAAGAATACCCATTAGTTCATTCTGAGAACACTGGATATGAAACAGTTTATTAGATGAAACTGTGGAGATGGCACGATTCAGACTTTCAAAGCAAAATTAGACATATTCCTGAGGAAACACAGCTCTGGAATTTACAAAGCCTTAGAAGAACATTACCATTTTGCTGATAAGACTAGTTATGCTCCAGGCTGAATACAGTCACAGCTAGCTGACAGCAGAGGCAATCACTATGCACAGCTTAGCTCTCATTATCATAATGATATATATGCACCATGTAGTGTCCCCCTCTGTATAATACATACTTTATTACACAGACCCTTAAATAAAACTACAGCATTCAGTAGCCACACACTGATACTGCTACCTCTGAACTAACCACAATGACCACACACCCATTTTCTAAACCAAAAAACTACATGCTTACAATGTGTCTGCTTTTCCTAAGCTATTTATAAATAGGCACTATCCATGGGGGTTCTTGTCATAAATTCAAAGACTAGAATTTTGAATGCTCTTCATTTTAAAAATCAACATTTTTTTTAAGTATGTTTTTGACCCTTCCCCTGAGATACAGTGATCACAGAGGTGGAATATACGTTGGGCTTTGGAGGTGAAGTTTCCACAAGGGGGTCGCAGGCCCATTGCAAAAAAGCAGACTTTAAAAATTCCATTTCTTTTTCAAAATTATGGGCATCTGAAATTTCAGTCTTCGCAATTTTGATAAGGACCCTCTACTGCTGCAAGCCCTCTCTTCCCAGATAAATGTGATAGACAGCGAGCTTTTAAAGTAATTTGCTATTTGCAATACTGCCTGCTTGCATGCCAACATTACCCACCACAAAAAGCATATACTGTCAACAGTCTCACAATTTAGTGACATAACTAAAATGCAAATTCTGAAAGGGATATGATACAGGAATCGCATCACACAGTAACGTGAACAAATTTTGTGTTCAGCTTGTGTGCAGGTCACTACTGGCTATTACAAGAGGTTGCATGAGTTAGAAAAGTGTGTGTGTGTGTGTGTGTGTGTGTGTGTGTGTGTGTGTAAGACACAGAAGGTGTGTGTGGGGGGTCAGACTGTTAATCTGGATTTCTTGACACAGCCTTCTACACCACTAACTCTACTAAGATTATTATATCCTGGGTTTTGACCTGAGTTTATCTCATCTAGTATGAGAAAAGTGAAAATAAACAAACTACATGTGATTAGGATCTTTGCCCTATCATCTCCTGTGAGGTCTGAATTAAGTTGAATGATCTCATTTAGAAGCCATGAAACTAAGATGTTTCATGTTCATGTTGCAAGGATATTAGTAATATAAACAATCATAGGCAATAAGAATTGTTCTTAAGAAAACAATTACACCTTCAATGTCTCTGAAAAAAATACTGTTCTCTAAATATCTTGCCAAGGTAACAGAGTGTTATGCATTACAAACAAGTTATAAAAGTAACTCACTCCGTGTTACAGCAGAATGTAACAAGGTACTAGCTGGTTGTGTAAAAGTCTGTACTGGCTGCATCAGGACTTGAAAAAGTGCTTTCTTTAAAACAACTGTTTTAGTTTTAACACCATCTCTTAAGTTTGGAGAGCTCTGCTCTCTTTATGCTCTGAAAGAAGTGGCAAGAAAAGAGCCTTATTGTACTGTGTCAGGTCTTACCTGCATTCCATGTCAGGGGAACCTGGACAAAAAATAAATACATAAAGTAGTACGTGAACCACTTAACACAATTTGCCAGCACTTATTTTCCCATAGTTCTGAAAGTCTTAGACTGATGCAGCAAAAGAAGGCTCACACTGAAGGTGAGACCACAAATGCTTATAATCAGTGATTATAATACTAAACATAGAAGGCATCCTGTCTATGTCTGTATAGGAAACCAAAAGTACAGCTCTGTCACACTTTCTGTATTCAAATTACTTTCAGCAGATGTAATGAAATAGAATGTTTATCCAACTTGTTGGATTCCACATAGATCAGCAAACACAAAGTCTTGTTTAAATGACTTCCACAGATAACCTGAAACCATGATGTTCTTGTTTGGATATGTCTAGATACATTTTTTTTTTTGCAGTTTTAGTTCCTTCATGTTAACCCCACAAATCTGCATCTAGTGAAGTTATCTTCCAGGAAATGTCCACAGAAAGCAGTCAGAAAATAAAAGTCTGAATCTTTATACAATTTCTTTCCCTTCATGGAAATGGCCTTTAACAGCAATGCATATCTGGAGAATTTAAACTAAGGAGGACTTTTTCACTTTTGGAAAGCATGGTCTGATTAAATGTTGAAGAAAACGGCTTCCACAGTGGAAGAGAAGAAATGGGCCTCCTCTCTCAGCCCTAGATGCACATATTCAGACAAAAATCTGAATTCTTTCTCGGATTTGCTGCCTGCAGATGGGACATGCTTTTATTGATGCGCTGCATTCAATGCAGGCTCCATGCCCGCACTGGAACACCAGTTTGATATGCTGGTCGATGCATATGGGGCAGGTCATACGTTCCTCCATCCTTCTGTACCTTTCCTTCAGTTCCTCCATCAGTCTGTGCTTATCTGAGTTCTCTGGGCTCGGACTACAATCCACCTCTGTGTCATCTGTATAAAACATTAAACAATGCCCAGTTATTAGCTCAACTGCAGAGCTACATAAAATCTCAATACACTCACAAACATTAATGAGCTTTAAAATGTGGTAAGAAATAATATTTAACCGAAGCAGCTTTAAAGAATGCTAGTGTCGAATCTATGTAACTTTACTTGCACACAGCTCAACCACTCCAGCAGGATTTAAAAACTCCATTAGCCCCAACTGTTGTCTACATAACTCAATCTGTGCTTTGGGGTTGCCTAAACCTAATGCCCATTACCCTCTGCATTTCATCTTTCATAAGAGTTATTATTCTCCTATTTCTTCTCTAAACCTGACTTAGACTAGATCCAGTTTCTTACACCCTCCCTACCATTTTCATGCATCTCTTTCTCACCCTTATCTACCTCTTTTTACCTCCCATCCAATTCTCATCCTAGCCATATCTGCCTCCCTGAATCTTTTCTTAAACGTCTTTGGACTTGGTGATTCCTCAGTCTCTCAAAACTATCATGGCTCCCAGTGTATAAGCCACTACTGAAAACCCCAACATCACTGTATGTGACAGACAGTGTTGTACATCTGAAATATGCACCGTGTAACTAATTTCAGTTTCTGATTCTTACTACAACCATCTTACTTATGAACTGCATCTTGTACACAATCCATATCTGCACCATGTACTTTGCTTACTGCATGAGTATAAATCTGCTTTAGTCTTTCTACGAGAAACAGCTCCATGCTCAGTCAGCTCACCTGGTTAAGAAATTTAATACATAAACTTAAGGATGCCTGTATTTTACTTTGCCAAAAATGCATTTTTAAACTCCTCTGCCTGCTGGCCATCAGCTCGCTGTGAAATATCTAGCATAGACTTTCTTCATGGAGGTGAAAGTCATCACCAGGTCATTCATTTCCCCATGATACTACAACCAATCATGGGGGGGGCATCACCCAGGCAAATGTTAGGGTCCCCATCTACCTCCAAGAGCTCCTAACACCCCCTTGGTAACTTGCAAGAGATGCTAATGCTGCCAGTCTCTTGGGGAGAAGCACAAAAGCTTCACAGTGTGACTGTCCCCTGACCTGGCCCCAACTGTGCCTTGACCTTGAGCTATGCCACAGCTGCAGCACATTATTCTGGACTAAACTCCACAGTCTGCACCATCCAGACCTCCAACTGGGTGTTGCCTAAGCAGTCAGACAAACCAAATCCCTCCTTCTAGGATGGGTGAACCACAGGATTTATCTCTATGGACCACAAAAGTGGGACCACAAAAATGCACTTTTGTATTTTGACTGCTTAGTATGTAACTTTTTTTGAACTCTTCACTATTTGTCTTTCTGAGTCAATATGTTTCACACTTTCTGTTTATGATAGTTGCTGTTAGCCTTTCATCATAAGGCATGTGGGAAACTTAAAGTGGACCTAAGGAACTAATGAAGATGGCTCCCTACTGAAATGTTGGCACTTGAAATGCCATGGGCCAAAAAGCTATAAAAAAGACCAAAAAGACAGGAAAAGAAAGACTGTCAAAAATCACTTTTCCTTAAAACTTCTTTTTGTTGGAGGACAAGCCCCTCTGCCCCTACACCTCCAAACTTATATATACCAATTCCAAAATCGTCATATCTAGGAGAAAAGGGAATATTCTGAGAAATGGCATCTGGGACTTAATTCATATAAGTCCATTCTTTTGGCCATTCAGTCTCAGTACTTCTGGAGTCACTCTAGTGGGTCCCGACATTTCAAATGGTTCCATTGAGGATATATGATACCTATCACCTGTGGAGATGGGGAAAAACAGTACTTATTTTACACTCCCCCATCCTCTTGATTAGCCCAACAGCTCCCATACCTACAATGAAGTGGCACATTTGTTCCTCCTTAATAGGTAAGAGCTAGGCTCATTCATTACCCAGTCAGGGCTGGAGTCCAGCAGTCTATCTGTTCCATGACTAGGGCAGGAGCCATTCAGTCCTTTTGCTCCCCTTGGAGGTGACAGCAGTGTGCTAGCGAGTGGATTAGTCTGAGGACCAGGCTGGGGCAAAACCTAAAAATACTCTAGTTGTAGCAGGAAGCCACAAATTGCATTTCCACCTACCAGAACGACCTCTTGACTTACCTGTGGCTTGTGCTTCTAGACTCAATGACTAAACCTGTAGTACCTTAATACTCAGGCAATGGTACAGCAAGTCATACTACCCTCATGCTCTCCACTCACTGAAGGTCAGTCACTCCCACCCCTTCTCCCAACCACAGGTCTTCCAGCGCACAGGAAGCTAAATGAACTCAGCCAGGGCTTTATCCTTCTATACCACAGCACTGTGGCATAAAAAACAGTGTTTTATATGAGATATCCCATCCATGAAGCAGCAAATAAATCATTAATAAAGGCTTTATTAAAATCTGACTAATTTAACTGAATGGAATTAACCCACTGGTTGTAGGGTCTACTTTTCAGGGTCAAGACAGGAAAGGTAGACCATGTAACAAATACAGCAGTGTAGGCAATACATTTGATGCAATAAAGCTGCAATGTAAAAAAAAAAAAAAAAAAAGTCTGAAAAAGCTGACCCATATTTTTGTTTCAATTTTTTTCTTTTTCAGCTCTTCCACTACAACAATGAAAAATATAATGTCTTGAATTTAATAATGCTCATATAGTGCTATAAATGGCCACAGAAAATATATACAGTCATCAGTGTACAATGTGATACTCACAGACATACCTAAGAGAAGATGACACATTCTCCCTCACTTATTTCATTCACCAAAATGCCTGCCCACTTCCTAACCTCCTCCTCCTCCTTCTCTCAGTCATGGTTGTCATTATTACTAAGGATCAAATGATGTGCAATGAGGTACACTGTGCCAGACTGGCTTTCAGAAACTAGTTTTACAACAATTTTATCTTTTTTAGAAATAAGAACAGGGTGTGTAAAAATGCTGGCACCTGCATGCCTCCAGACTTATGCATGCATGACCCCAACCTCACATGGGGGGCAGATTAGCTCTGTGAGGTACTTAATCTCAACCTCCCTTCCTGGCCAGCAAGGCAGTAACCTAAGCCTGTCTCACACTCTGGCCACCAGCAGCACGTGGTAATCCATTGGGAACACTAATGGACATACCTACATAAAAAGATCAAAGCATATGACTATGTGACTTGCCAGATGATTACCATCTTTGAATTCTATATGCCTTACCCAAACAGTAATCTTTGTTCACTTTAAAAATCTCCTGTTAACTGAATCACCACCATTACAGGTGCACAAACCATAAAAGCAAAGCCTATTTAACTACATGAAGCTGCTCTACAGGATCTAGAGAAATACATTCTGAGAGTTACAGATAATGTAATATCATTAGGCAAATATTTGATTTGTTCTTTAGCTGCAATCTACAAACAGGTGAGAGTGATGCAGGATTTACCAATGGCTGGCTTGGCTGGATCACGAGGGTGAAACCCAAGTATTTAAACAAAGAATGAAGTGAGTAAATCCTGTGCTACACACACACACAAAGAGGAGTGAATTACTGCTATTCTACAATGACATTATTTAATAAAGTCTTACCTTTTCTAAATAATGTCACCGTACAGACTTGTGTTCTTCTGCTGGCTTTTGGTAGTCTGGGGCATCCAAGATATCTATTGCCCATGCACAGTACATTACTGTCTCAGTCATTTTTGAGGTACTGAGGAGTCTGCACTGTGTATCGTATCTCTAAACCATCTAGATTTTCACAGAATGTCCAGGTGTTTTCCTTACACTGTTGGTCTGTCCTTCATAAAAACTGTATTTTTCTGGAAAATCATGGAGGACTGAACTCACTAAATACTGACAGACATGTCAGTTTTTGATGTAACCTGCCTTGTGAAGCCCAAAGTCTGGTCAGTATACAAATGCCTACTGTTGCTTTAAGTTACGTCGAACATCACATGTACGATCCTTGCATAGCGCAGGGCATAAAGGTGATCTCCACATGTACCATCCTCAGAACTGATAGCCCCAGTAGGAACACCAGTCCAAGGAAAACCAAGAAGTAACCAGTACAACCAGTAGGGTAACAGACCCGGGGCAGGAGGAAGGAAGTGAATACTACAACAGTGAAGGGAAAGACATCTACTGTTATGGTAAGATTTCAGACAACTGCACTATGTCCTTCCATTCACTGGTTGCAGTATTCTTAACCAGTGGGAGAGTGCCAAATCTCAAGAGGAAACTTAAGTGGATGAAGGACCAGCAGAGCCCTCTAGGAAGCCATGAATGATGGCCCTAGGAAAATCAACTCTATCTCTGAAGATTCTATCCAACTTGTAGTGCTTGGTAAAAGTATGCACAGAAATCCAGGTAGCTGCTTCAAGATTAGAGTTAGTATCCAATCCCTTGAAAAAAGCAGCAGAAGAAGCCACAGCTCTATGAGCCTTAACAGAAGAGGGAAGGCTCATACCTCGACAAGTACAACAAAAGGAAATAACCTTTGAGAGCCAAGAAGAAATAGTTTGCTTGGATACAGCTAAACATAGGGACCCTAGGAAGAAAGGAAACAAACAGCTGGTCAGATTTTCTAATAACCTTTAGTCTCATCCACATAAAAAAATGAATTGTCTATGTACATCCAAAGTATGCAGTACCCCCTCAATGGCAGATTGCAGAGTGGGGAAAAAGTAGGCAAATTAATAGACTGATTAAGTGACACATTAACCACCTTGGGCATGAAAGAAGGATTAGTACGCAAAGACATCCTGTCCTTATGAAACACCAAAAAAGGAGGACAAGTCATAAAGTCATAAGGGCTTGAAGCTAGGACACCCATCCAGCAGAAGTAAGGGCCAACAAAAAAATAAGTCTTCCAAGAGCAATGTTGCAAGTAAGTTGAACAGCAGGCTCAAAAGGAGCCTGGTTCAAGTTTTCCAAAACAAAATTAAGATCTCAGGGAGGAGGAACAGGCTTCCTGGGAGGCCTAATATGAAAGACATCTTTAAGCAGCTGTTTAGCGTCAAATCTAGAAGCTAAAGGGAGAGATAAAGGCAGACAAGCAGAGATAGTCGACAAGTGGAGCTTAACAGTAGAATAGGGCAAACTAGCACTAAGCAATTCACACAAATAAGAAAGAACCAAAGGAGCAGCCACAGTAAGTGGATCTAGGTTACGAGAGAGACACCAAACAGAAAACCTCTTCCATTTGGATAACTAGGATATCCTAGTATTGAGTTTCCTGGCCTCTTGCAGGACCCTAAGCACATCCTCGGAAAAAAAGGTTTCTATGTGGAATCAAAATCCTATCGCTCACAGTGCCAGCTGAATAGTGGACAGATGGGGATGGAAGAGAGATCCCTTGTCTTGTGAGAGTAACTTGTAATGATTGTCCTTGGCTAAATGAAGAAGAAGAGAGAACCAATGCTGTCTCGGCCAAAACAGAGTCACCAACAAGATTTTGGGAGCATCCTGCTGAATTTTGAACAGGACTTTTTGAATGAGAGGAAGGGGAGGGAATGCATAAAGAAACATCCCCTTCCAAGAAAAAGAGAGGATGTCCACCTTCCACACTAGGGGACCTGAGACTCTGGCACAAAATAGAAGTAGTTGTCTGTTCAGAGGGGAGGCAAATAAACCTACTTGAGGAGTATCCCACCGGTGGATAATGTCCAGAAACACATCCCTGTGAAGCATCCATTCACGGGACTGAGTTAAGGACCTGCTCAGAGTGTATGCCACAATATTTTGACCTGAGGGAATGTAAATATCCTGAAGAGTCACTTGACACTGGACAGCAAGATCCCATACCAGGAGTGCCAGCCGGCAAAGAAGGTAAGATCTTGCCCCCCATTTGTTTATATAACCACATCACTGTGGTATTGTCTGTAAATACCTTGAGAGGTCCTGGGGAGAAAAGAGGATGAAAAACCTGAACAGCCAGCAGAAGGGCTCTTACCTCTTTGACACTGATATGCTCCTGTTGATGAGGTGACCACACCCCCTGTACCTTTACGGAGCCAAAAGATGCTCCCCATCTCACATCTGAAGCATCTGTGAACAGTTCCTGAGAGGGAAGAAGGGGATGAAAAGGGAGCCCTGGATTTAGAGACAATTGCTGGATCCACCAGTAAAGATCCTGCTTCAGACAAGGAAGAAGAGGAACTACAAAGTCAAGAAGATGGGCATATGGAAGCCAAACTGTCTTCAGGCACCAATGAAACTTTCTCATCTGAGGTTTGGCCAGAGGGAGCACAGGGATGATGGATGCCATAAAAGCCAGAGCTCTCAGAAATTCCCTGGCTGTTATAGAGGCCACAGGAAGGAGATTTTGAAAGAAGGAGATGAGAGTTAGAGCCTTGGGAGGAGGCAGGGATGCCAGCATAGGCACCATCTGAACCATGCAACCTAGAAAAATATGATCCTGAGAAGGAGTCAGAGAAGACATTTTGAAGTTTATTGTGAGCCCTACGCTCTGAAGAAAGAAATGGCAAAATGAAGATTTTGCAACAGGATCCCTGGAGAGGAGGCCTGAATTTGCAGGTCATCCAAGTACAGAAATACTTGGATCCCCTAAATCCTGCAAAAGGCAATCACAGGAGCGAGACATTTGGTGAATACTCTTAGGGTAGTAGAAAGGCCAAAGGGCAAAGCAGAGAACTGAAAATGCCAGGAAGCAACAGAGAAATGCAAAAACTTCCTGAAAAGCGTATGGATTAGAGCATGGAGATAAGCATCCTTGAGATCCAGAGACACCATTCTGAGGAAGCAAAAGAGGAAACAGAGTCTGAAGGGACAACACTCAGAACTGGTCTCCAGGTACCCTCTTTCTGAGAACTAGAAACATTCTGGAGTAACCCCCCCCCCCCCCGAGACACAGGCACCTCTTGAATACTTCCCTGAGTCAAAAGGTCTTGAAGTAACAATGGGAAAAAAGGTTGCTGATCCTGAGGAGACTGAGGAATGCCCATAAAAGGGGAATGGGATTTTCACACCATGAAATACCCTGGCAAATAATGGACAGAACCCAAGAATCCTGAATAATCTAAAGCCAAACAGGAAGACAGAGAGAAAGGCGAAGAGAAATAGGAACATGGCTGGGAAGAGATGGACAGTCAGACAGCACTTGGTTTGTCTGGAAAGGAATACTTCTGACTCCCTGAAGTCTGAGTAGCCTTAGCAGAAGAAGCCTATTTGCCACTCTTTTTGCCCTTAATAGGAGGATGAGATTACCTGCGATCAAAGGCTGGCTTATTGGGGTAGTTTCTTTGAAATTTTGGAACAGAAGAGACAAACACATGAATTCCTGTAAGACCTTCCCATTATAAGTTCATAGGTTTACACTAGGCTATCGGCCCTAGGGCCTATACAAGCCTAGTCATAACAATTCCCTGGCTATTTCTTCCCACAGTATTTACTTCCCTGGACCCCTGTTTAGCAGGGTGAATGACTTGAACCCCAGGGTGAATTTCCTATCTCCCATCCAGTCATCAAGGTTCCTTTTGAAGAGGGCCAAAGAGGTGCTCTGCTTGACATGTACGGGCAGTCTATTCCAGAGTCTGGGGAGTCTCTGGTTCAGGAACCTATCCCTCCAGCAACTTTTGTTCATTGTGATGACAAGGTTTAGATCCCCTGGAGCACGTGGCTCTGAGGGATTAGGATTTCTTAGTGTAGCATATCCAACAGCTCTGGGTGTGACATGGCCTTGTATGTTAAGCAGAGATCACCTTTGAGTAGACGATATGCGACAGAATATAGGTGGAGTTTTTTTAGATGGTCAGCATAGGGCATCTGCTTTAGGTCTGTGATTCTTTTAGTGAGGTATTTCTGCAGCCTTTTCACTTGTTGCAGATGTCTTGAGAGGTGCATACCAAACGGGGCATTGCATTCTATAATGGGTCTAATGAGGGATGAGTACAGTGGACAATGACCTCCTTTTTTCTGGATGAAAAGCCCTTAGTGATGAGGTGTGCCACACAGAAGGATTTCCTGATTGTTGTTATCCTGAAGGGACTTAAACAAATCAACAGCAGCTTACCCAAACAGATGTTTACTATCAAGAGGGACATGCATCATATTAGCCTTGATATCATCAGGCAATTGTTGTTTAGGGCAGCCACGGTGGTGCAGTGGTTAGCATTGTCACCTCACAGAAGAGGTTCTCCGGTTCGATTCTCAGCTGGGGTGCCTTCTGTGCGGAGTCTGCATGTCCTCCCTGTGGTCGCGTGGGTTTCCTCCGGGTGCTCTGGTTTCCTCCCACATCCCAAAGACATGCTGCAGGTGGATTGGACACTATAAATTGGCCCCAAGTGTGAGTGCGTGTGTGTTTGTGCCTTCTGTGGAAGGCTGGCAACTCGACACTGTAAAACTCCACTGGCAATCATGAGCGGACAGGTGATCCGCTGTGGCGACCCCTAACTGGCAAAAGCCGAAAGAAGAAGAAGAAGAAGATCAGGCAATTGTTGAAGCTGAAGCCAAGAATACCTCCTCAGTACTGACCCAAAAGCAGCAGCCTAAGAGCAGCTATCTGCTGCAAAATACCTACACTTGATGGGATGACAAACCATCTGTGAAGAAGTCCCTAACAGGAAAAGACCAGAAATTGCCCTCTGAGTCTGGGAAATCAGAAATAACCCAACAAACCTGAGAAAGAAGAGCCAGCACATACCTGGACATACAGGTCTGATAATTAATAACTCTAAATGCCAAGGTAGCCAAAGCGTAAAACTTTTTACCTAGCCTTTCCATGGCCCTGCTGCCTTTATCAGAAGGCAGTAAATTGGGTGAAGGAAGCAAGTGAGAGGGCTTGTCAGAGGCTACAGACATCACTGAGGGGTCAACTACAGGCCACTTGTACAAAAAGTTACAGTCCTCAGGCACCTTAGAAAACCTATCAGGCTTCTTGGGAGCAGGGGGCAGAGAATCAGGAGCTTTAGAGGCATTAGGAAATGCATCTAACAAAGCAGTCAAAATGGGAGGAATTGCAGAAGGTTTTGGAGATCCACCTGCAGCAACTCAACAGTAACACTTATGGATGTCTCAGACAAGCCCATTTAAAAAATTCTATCATCCTGGAGATTGTGTCCACAAAAGAAATTTCTTCAAAGGGAGTATCAGGACTGTTAGAATCCTCCTCCTCCAGTGCAAAGGAAAAGGAATTTGGGAAGAATAAGCAAGGGATTCCTCATCAGAAGCCATCTCCTCATCAGAAGTATCCTGTTAACTTGGCCTTTTAAGGGAATAGAGAAGGAAGGTGGGGCTTCAACAGAAACTCCCCTGAGGGGGTTTTAATGCCATTAAAGCATTAAACAAACCCTGAACGAAGGCCTGCCACTCACTAGGAGCAACTGAAATATGTTTAGTTTTTTGTTTTTTCTTTAATGGGACATCTGTCCTGTAAAATTTAGAAGGCTCTGACCCAGGACAGCATTCAGTGACAGTAGCTGGGACTTCTTTCCTAACTAAAACCTAAGGAACACCCCTAGGCCCCTCGGAAATAATCAACTGTGACTCTCCCTGAACGTCCGAAACAGACGTCTAACAAAGCCTCATCAGACGTGCTGAAAGCTAGATCCTGGACAGACTCCCACCCAGTCGTGGCAGAGGAACCCGACAACAAAGCCAGGCAAACCTCTGGGTTCTCACTGACCTTGGGAGAAACGTCCTGCAGAGGCTGGACAGCAGAAAATTCTGCTCTGGCTTTCTTAACTTTCTTCTTCCATAACGACTAACCCTGAGGGTGGGAAGTTCTTTCCGTAGTATCCTTAGTGAGACACTTAAGTCACTGATTCTAAAGATACAAAGCAAGGAAAGAAAGCCTACTTTCCAGAGTCTTTGGAACAAAAGCTTGACAAACAGAGCAGGTTGTATGGTCTTGGGAGGCTTCTAAGCAAAATAAACACTGGTCATGGCAGTCTTTATGGGGAATCTGTCTCCCACACTGGCATTTACCCTTTCTGGATGACATTAACACCCAGAAGAAAGAAAAAACAAAACCCTAATGGGGCACTTATCTACAATGGCTCGGACACCAGCAAACAGGATGTAGGCATTCAGACTGATGATCAGAAGATACATTCAGACTGGCAGAAAGGGCGTAGGCATTCAGATCTACAATTGAGACATTTGTTCGGACTGGTGGCAAAGAAGTTCTGAAGACAATACGTCCAGATGTCACCTTTACGCCCTATGCTATGCGAGGAGCACACGTGTGATGTTCAGCATACCTTAAAGCAACAGTAAGCTTTTGTATACCGGCCAGATGTTGGGCTTCATGAGGCAGGGAATCCCAACAGTTAAGAATACTGCAGCCAGTGAATGGAAGGACATTTATTTTAAATATTGTAATTATTCTACTTCATGGAATAATTTACTGAAATGTAAAGGATTTTTTTTAATAGCCTAAATTCTCCACTTACTGGAATGGAGAAAACGACTTAACCAGAATTCTTGTAGTGGGGAACAGTATTTACAATGAGCAGGCTGGTTGGTCTGTCCAATCAGCTTGGCACATTTTTGAATATTAAGTTAGTTTCACTAGACAATGAAAAGAAAAACAGCAGTTTATACATGGCAGTACCTGTTTCACCTTCTTGATTTAAGAATTTTGGGCAATACAGAGTGAGAAAGGTCCAAGCAGCATATAGCCTTCAGCATCAGGTCCTCTAATTTTTCTATAATTTGGAGAACAAATTCAGATTTTGATTTTTGGTGATATGCTAGATTATCTTTCCCCTTAAAAGTGCAAATGTATACCTTTTCATTTTTAAATGCTTTTATAAACATTTGTTTGAAGATAATCACACAAAGACTATGCATCACAGAATGTAATGTATCAGTTGCATTACTTAATCACTGCTGAACTCTGCAAAGCAGCCTGCAATATGGATAACCATTTATGTTGCAATGGCACTCTTGCAGGCTGCTTTGCAGACTATGCATCACAGAATGTAATGCATCAGTTGCATTACTTAATCACTGCTGAACTCTGCAAAGCAGCCTGCAATATGGATATCCATTTATGTTGCAATGGCACTCTTGCAGGTGTGACTGAAAGAGAAAGAATTACTAATTTTAGCAAACAAATCTAGGACCAGACCTACTTACTGAAGACAGATATTACTTAAACCGTATACACAAGTGGAATAGCAATGTTCATACTGCAGTGCTTTATATCTGTCCACATTAAGGAAAAGTAAAGACTGTCCAATATTTCGGTAACTTTTAAAAGGCTATCTTTTTACTTTTGTGTCAAAATTTGCAATTACTATCAAATTCAAGATCATGAATAAAACAATGAGAATAAGCTAAATACAGAGAGAGCAATGGATAGGATTTACAATGAAACATCATGCCTCAAGTCAAGATGCAAAACATTGCAACTATAAAGTCTAATTTCATAAAACGTAAATCTTTCATCATTAAAAGAAAACAGTATCCTCAGTCTCTGTATATGCTACTCTCACGGTCACACAGCTTTATAGAAAATGAAAACAATGTAAAAAAATAAAACCCACCTTTTCCCTCTTTTCTGAGTTCTGCAAACTTAAGTGAAATGCACAATCTGGGACAAAGCAACAGTAGACACCTACATGCTCTTTTAAACTGGCACTATTTCAACATCTCACAACAGATTGCACAATTTTATTTATCCTTTGTTGACTGCATTAGACCCACTAGACTAGTGACCTTTTTTCAGGGAAAGGTCCAAGGTAGTATTTCTACTACACAAAGGATAAGAGCATGTTCCCCTTGTTAGTTGATATACCAAACTACCTACATACTGTCTTGTCTGGATGGCAATCACATCCCTGGGGAGAGAATCCGGAAAGGCCTGCAATGCTAGGAGAACTGACTTCATCTCCAGGACATTGATGGGAAGACTGGCCTCTGTGGGAGACCAAGTGCCCTGGATCATCTTTCGCAAGAAAAGACCCCCCACCTCGCCATAGCTGGGAAGTGTCTGTGGTCACTGTGGCCTGTGGCCTGTGGAGAGGGAAGAACAAAAGGCAGACTTTGACAAACTATTGAAGAGTCCAGCCACAGCTGAATATGGTTCCTGCAAATTCGGATGAGGGACACAAGAAAGTTCATTGGCTGGTATCTCACTGACAATTGAACTGTGAGGTTCCATTGTAACACTCATGTAAAATCTAGCTAGAGGGATTAAAGCTGATGGAGGTTACCACTGAACCAAGACAACATCTAGATTTTGCCAGTGTTTTTTAATGTGAGAGTATAGCCATCGCTTGATGTTGAAGGGTGTGTGAACTCTTATCAGTTGAAACTTGTTGAGGCTGACAGTTATCCTCAACTGGTAACAGGCGGAGCAAGGAGTCCCGGTCTTGTATAAGAAGATTCCTGGTGGGAGCTATTACGAGCAGTTGCCCAGATAAAGGAACACCAGAACCACTACATTCTAAGATGAGCTACAACCACTGCCATGAATTTGGTTTAACCACTGCCATGAATTTGGTTATCACCTAGGGGATGTGGTGAGACCAAAGGGCAGGGCCTTGACCTGGAAGTGATGGACTCCCAGCCGAAAACGGAAAAACCTCCAGGAGCACCTATTTTTGTATGATAGTATGCATCCTGGACATCTGTCAAGCACATCCAATCATCCTTCAACTAAGGTAGGATGGACTGAATTGTGACCATCCAAAATTGTATCTGTTTTACATACTGATTCAAGCGACTGAGGTCCACAGTGGGTTTGAGGTTCCTGAATTTTTTGATACCAAAAAGAACTTTAATTAGAATCCAGACCCATATCAGACTTTTAGGGCCTCCTGGATGACTAGTTTGTTTTTGTCTGGTAGCTATTTTTATTTCTTGAGCCAATGCCTAACACTGTGTGGGTAGGACATTGGTAAGTTTTCTAGAACAAGGGGGATGGTAAAGAAAGAAAATCATATAACTTCTGGTTTTGATTTTCTGCACCCATACATCTTTGGTAATGGATGTCCAGGCTATGGGGTGCAGAGACAAGTGTCCCTGGCTGCCTCCAGAGTGCATCTGTCAGGGAACCATTCAGAAGTTCTGAAAAGGCCTGTTGGAAAAGGGACCCTGCAAGCCTTGATTCTATGGTCCACCTGTGCCATGGGGGTGATGAATATTATGACTGTTCCAGATCTGCTTCTGAGGGGTCTATTGCTAGAAGCATTTGGGCCAAAGCCGTGAGACTTGCAAAACCACAATTTCTTGCCTCCTTTTTGGTTTCTAGAGAATGTCCATTGATAGGTACACAAGAATATCCCAAAGGCAGACAATGTCTTGCCCTCTAGCTCACTTTTAGACAGCTTCTCTTTCAGTTTGGGTCCAAATAATGTGGACCCATCACAAAGGGGAATTAATAAAGGATGTCTTGAAGTGTTCCCTGAAGTTGCAGAGATAGATCTAGGCATGCCAGTGAACAGCTATTCCAGTGCCTCCCACTCTCGATGTGTCATGAACCGCATTAGAAATAAGGTGCATAAACATGTCTAACAGGGAATGGAGGGTGACATCTGCACTTTGATTTTCTATCTTCTGCAGACAAGGACCCAGAGATAGATTTGAAATGCTCCTTGGTGAAAGCCCTTTGAAAATGTGTAACATGTGCTAAGTAGTTCAGGCCTCTGAATGCAAAAGTCACCAAAGCATGTAACTGCTTGCCAAACTTGTGCAATGCACTGGACTCTGCTAGGAGAATGGACAGAAGAACTCTCCTTAGCAAGCTCTTTCTTGGTGGCTGCCATGGCCACCACAGAATCTATCATGGGACCCTAGTTTCAGACTGCTTATCTTTACGAAAAACTAGGATTTTGTTGGGTTTCCAAGGGATCGGTTCAACAATGTCCAGTTCCTTCCATGCCCTTCTCAGAACCAGGTCAACCAGTTCATTAGAGGGAGGGACCACCCAAGAGGTAGACTGGTCAACTGCAAAAGCCTTGAGGAATACTGACTCATCCTGGAAAGGGGCACTGGTAAACCACCCCCCTTCTTTTTGTTTGAGTAGTTCAAGGATCTCACCAAAGGAACTATCTTAAAGGGGGGACCTGATGGACCCCTCTCCTTCACTGAAATCATTATCTTTGGTGAGGAACTCCTGAGGGGAGTTCACGTCTCCTTTTTCATGAATGCTTTAGTTGGTAGTCTCCAGTGGAATAGTAGAGGGAAGACTCTGAAGCAGATGGGGAGTCTAGAATGTGATCTGCCTTGGGGTTTCAAGTGGCTGGCTTTACAACTTGACTGGAATCAAGCAGACAGGACCTAAAGATCTCCACTGGGGCAGGGGAAGATCCAAGCAGGGAAGGAAGGCCTGCTCCCTTGACTGTGAGATCACTCTCTCAAAGGCCTCAAAAATAATCAACAAGACAGATCCTGAAGCTGCCTCTGGAGGATCCAAGGATCCTGGCAAAGGCAATGTCCAACAACCCCTCCAGTTCAGTTCTATAGCAGATGCCAAGCTGTCGAGGGCTGAAGCACAGAATTGAAGGGATGGATCTTAAAATTTCTGAGTCCACCCCAACCCCCCCCCCCCAATGCTAGCCCTGAACACTCAGCTTCGAGACCCGTCAAGATCTAAGGCACTCAGATTTGACTGGGTTAAAGAAATGAGTGGCATTGAGGAAGTCCAATCCCCAGGGTTCACTCAGATCCAGGTGCCCAGAATCTGAAGGTCAGATCAGGGAAGGAGTAACAATCAGTGTGGAGGAAGAAGCAGACTTCAAGCTTCTGACGGGTCTAGGCTGGCAGAACTCCCAAATGGATCAGAGTCCTCAGTAATTTCATAATTCTGTCAATGTCCACTTCGGAAAGACTCCTGGAGGACTGCACTGATCTTAAGGATGAGGCCGTAGATGATGATCTTTACACCCTGTAGAAAGATGTTTCCTGTAGAAAAGGTGATCCGAATCTGAGGCTAACTAGTTCTGGAGAGAACCTGGGCTCTGGGGATGGAGAAATCGGAGATGCAAGTCTAATGGCTCTATAACAGAGGCCAGATCTGACAGTTTAAGGAACTTTGGCAACAGACCAAATAGGTCCGGAGAGTGTTTCCTAGAGAAGTCCTTCTCCTTGTGCTTCTCCTCATGTTGTTCCTTGACCTTCTCCTTAATCTTCTCACCTTTACCCTTATCAGAAGTTTTCTTGGTTGAAGGGGAATTAATTGAAAATGAATGTGAAGGAGGACCTCCTCCTGCTGTGGCAGGAGAAGATCTTTAAGTAGAAGTTTGTTGCACCTCTCAGTGATAGCTCTGGCTCCAAAAGCAGTACCAACAGAGCAGTCTTCATCCAAATGTAAAGTTCTTAAATAATACACACACTTTGTATGGGCATCCTGGTTGGGGATTTTAAGCCAGCAAAGGATGCATTTTTAAAAACCAGAGGGCTTCTCTGCTATGTTATCACTTAAGAAACAACAAAAAAAAGACTAACAGCAATAAACACAAAATATTAAGCAACAACAATAATAATCACAGCAGCAGCAAACCACAATATACTGCTGAAAAAATAAAATATAGACTCAGCTATATGAAGTCAAAGTCCTAACAACTGAATGAATAAGAGGAAGGAAAGGAGGGAAACCAGAGAGATTTTTTGGTAGGGGACGTAGAAAGGATAAAACAGAAGTAAAACATCCCCAAAGGGAAAAAAGAATGTAAGGAGTCACTTGTCTGACACCCATAGAAATCACCTAAAGTGCTGAGCCAAGAGATTGGCCTCCATAGCAATCGAGTGGCAAATGAGATCTGAGGTATTTTAGTGCAAGGAGGGGATTATGGGCAAGGGCAGGAACCTAAGCCTTGGATCCAACATCTAAGAGTGGCCAATGTCAGATCTAATCAGATCTGAAGTAACCATACACTGAGGATGGAGAGAAGAGACAACATATTATCAGTTTGTTAACAGCTCACAGCCTTAATCATCTGTGCTAACTGCCAGATTTAGAAGAATTTTTATACTTCTACTACAGGCCAAAGCATATTGGATGACAGATATGCAATAAATACAAACCCTCCCATCTCCCTCAGCCAATCAGGTTATAGTTCTGCACCCTGTCTCCGACCCTCCTTCCTCTCATTTTACTAAAAATAAGAAAAAATATTTTTCTTTTAAACTGTAGCAAGCAACTTGCAATGCCCATCATGAGGAGCCACAGTGGTCAGGTTTCGGCTTTAAAAAAAAAGATTTCTTATTTGCTTCTAAACTGTAGCAACTGTAGCAAGCAGTTCCTACAGCTTAGACCACACATGAAGCACTAAAACACTCAGCTTTGACTGCAGATGCATACAGGCTTTTAAAGGCTGGTACACATTAAAGAGCAACTAGGATTGGTCAACTGTGCCCCCCAACACTTTGTGCCCAGTGCTGTTGCCCCCTTCCTCCCACCTTAGTTACTCTACTGAAGAGAAGATTTTATATAAATTTAAAAAAATGGAAACTTACTACAATGAAGATGGACCACAAAGTAAAGGCCACTGAGTCATTTTTGGTTTTCCTGATCCTTTATTTTGTTCAAGCATTCCTAACTCATCCAGGAATAAAGTTTCTAGCACTAGTAAGAAAAATAATTCAAGAGGGTAACTGTGCAAAGGTTGCATGGCAGAAATTACTAATGCCTATTGAACTGGGAGGAACTGAGTGTCCTAGAAGTACAAAACATCTAAAATGCTACACAACAAGATAGTTGTATTTAACACAATACTAAGGCCACTAGGATAGATAGAATGAAATGGCATTTTGGATCCTATATGGTAAGAACCACAAATACAACTTTTTTGAAAATATTACGAGTTAGCTAGAAAAACTCAGTCGGAAAAGGACTTGGAGAAATGGAAGCAAGATTTTTTCTCTGACAGATATAACTAAGCCAGGGAAGGATTTGTAATACGGCAAAGGAATGAACAAAGGAACCATACTGCTAAGACATGAGGAATAGCTCAAGGAAGAGGGTACAATGATATTGTGGAATGAGCCAAACAAAAAAATCCACCCTTCAATAAAATAAGCTAATATTTTTGGATCTCCAGCCTGAGTTAACAAAAGTGATATCCCTCCCACAGATTCTACAAGAACTGCGAATAACATTGACTAATATAAAAAGATTAGAAGAACATACAAAATATCCCAAGAAAGAAGAAAAAGTTAAAGCAGGACTGAGAAAGGAGCATCACTATAAACTTAAAGTGGAGGAAACAGAATAAGATCTATCTATCGCCCAAATAGGCCACCAAACTGAGAACAAGCAGTATTTTTGCAAAGGAGTGTCTACACAGACATTGTACATACCAAATGGACTACAGAAAATGTTTCCATAGAATATAATTTGTGCTGGAGGGTGAGACAGAGAAAGAAATATTTTCTGGTCATGTCAGGAAGTAACAAGATTTACGCACTACAGAATATGTTTCAAAAGGTAATCAACAGGCAGATCACTCTAATAATTTGTTTAGGCTCAGTTATCTCTGATACAGACAGCCAAAGATCCTGTTATTTTAACCCTTGTATTTGTCACACAGACTGCGTGCCTGGTATGTCAACGTACAATACATGATTCTCTGTGCAAAATGTTTGTGTTATTATCACAATTCCAAGAAGTCCTACCACAAAAGCTAACACCACTTTGGTCCACGGATGGAAGTGGTACTCGTTATCCTCCCTTTTTGTTTTAGTCTACCCTCTTTGGCTTTCCTTTCCATATACAGTACCAGCGCTAATGTTTTTCCATTTTTATTAATGATCATGTGTTCTTCCTCCACTCTTGATAGTGAATATCAATATATGATGTTTTGGTAGGAAAGGCCAGATTTCCCTGATGCTCTACTGTGCCTTTTTGGAAAGTTTAAATGACTGTTAAAGAAATCCTTAAACTTGTTACCTGAAATCCTGGTTCCCTTCTCAGAAAGGTGCAGCTCTTCATACCAGTACATATAAGCCATCCCTCTAAGTGGGTTCTCCTGTCCCCAATGAAGCCCAAGACCTGCATTTTGCACCAACTGTTTAACCAGTTGTTGAACTCCATTTTGCAGATACACACACACTCTCACAAGTATGTGTGTATGTGTATGTATACATATAAATATAAACACACACACAACACTAGGTCCACTTCTAAATTTTAAAGTTTCAAAACTTAGAATTTCTTAAGGTAGCATAGGTCTCAAACTCTTCAGAGGCCAATGTGAAACACAGACCCTAGCAATGTGTGACAAACAGTCAAAAGGTGGAACACCCTTTTTTTGCACTGCGGGAAAATGCACTATTTCCATGGGGCCTGGTTGAAGTAGGCTTTTTGCCAAAAGTATTACGTTAGCAAATACTGTACATTTGTTAAGATTCAATAAGACACACATGTCAATAAACAACAGACACCATTGATAAAAATGCAATATACTCACTAGAAAATCATTACACAAGAATATTCAAGTGCTCTTTAGCACCTGCTTTTCCAACCCCCTTCATATCTTCTCCAAACTAAAAAAGTTAACTCATCCAATAAGGGACATTAGAGCAGAAATGTTTAAAATATTGCTGCCATGACAGAATAAGGGAATGTGAATTAATATACACTTTATGAAATAAAAGGGGTCGATAATTATTTGGTAAATGTAATGCACCACCTTTTCTCCAAAGGTGACCAGCCCAGCTCTCAAAGAATCAGGGACAAATCCAGAAATAATCAGGGGACACTTAGTATCTTGACACACTGAAAGAATAGAGAATGTGAACAGAGAATTGCTCTTATAAACTTAGCAAGTTGCTTAAATAACTGAATTTGTTAATATGCATTTTCCTGAAGGATATGAAGTCTATGCCAGACTTTTAGTATTCAGTAATTTGCCAGAAAACCACAAATTTTATGAGCAACAGACCAAAAGGCAAGTATCTGGACATTCTGAAAAAATCTGTAACTCCAATCTTGTCTGAGACCAAGTTTAATCAGTCCTACACTCTGCACATTTAGCCACTTACCTCAGCCCAGTAAGGGAACAAAGCATCTGCAGCTCCAAGTTCAGCAGTCCACATCCCCAAATGCAATCAGGCAGAAAAAAATTAAATCATCCGAGGCAGAAGTATAGCTCCCAGCAACAGCAGCACCATCATGACCATCCCAATTCCCGAATCAAGTAAAACAAATTGCAGCCCTTTGCCCTTAGGTTAGCGGACCGGTGTACAATCAAAACCATACCTGATTAAATGCACTTCCACAGCAACTCCCGTTCAGCTGGTGCCTCCCTGTCCAGTCTTTGTACCCCATCCCTTTTACCCACGATCATAACAAATGAACTGCATGAATGTTCAAACAGTTCACTAACTACAGGACAGCGTGCATTCAGAAGAAAACAGCCGTAACTATTAACGTGTTGTTCTTTTTTGCACCCTGCAATATCCTTTTTGTAAGTATTGCAGCGGCGCAAAAACTAGTAGTGGAACGCAGTTGGCCACATTTTGTGCCTCCCGTTTGGCTCCCTTTGCATCAGAAACATATGCTTGATTGGCTTGTATACCACAATGCCGATTGGCTTTAATTGCTGCATGCAAGCCAGTCAAAAACTGTCAAGCGGAGCCACCACTGCTTAAAGCAGGACTGCGGAACAGTGGGTTAAATCGATCCCAAATGCGGAGCATTCCGCACAGTCCAGATCACTTGGCTGCCCAGTATGGTAGAGGCCATAAAATCAAAGTTTTAAAACTTTGAATCATTTAAATGGAGATGGCTGTACAGAGTGGAATAGTATATTTACTGTCTTCCTTGCTGTAGTGCAATCTCGGAGTTGGTATATTTAATTAGCAGGGGGTGTGGGCTTGCAAAAGCATAACAGAAAAAAAAAAGGGTATTTTTTATTTACATTTTGAAGTTTCAAAACTTCGATCTTATGGTCTCGACCATTAGAAATTCAAAGTTTTGAAACTTCGAAACTTAGAAGTAGACCCATATATACATATATATATATATATATATATATATATATATATATATATATATATATATATATATACATACACACACGCACACACACACATTTATTTTATTTATTGCATTTCATAGATTAGTTAGTACTAGCCTAACTCCCTATTATAAGCCTAGCCAATTACCCCATGTCAGAATCAAACCCTGCACCTTGTGTCTATAAGGTTAACACTTTAACCATTTGTTTACCGGGATGGTCCACTGGGCCAAAAAGTGCCTATTTTCAGTGGAGGCCCAGGGACAAAAGCTCCACAGTGATACAATACATACAATCTGATAAAGCACAAGTAACAATATGATAAAAATACAGGATAACAACTATGTCAGATTAAACTGCTAAAGCTCAAGTAACAATGCGATACATACAATTTGATAAAAACACATAACAATTATAGCAGATTAAACTGCATAACAGTTTTGAAGAAAAAGGAAATGTACCTGTGAGTAAATCTAATGTGTATGTGTGTGTGTGTGTGTGTGTGTGTGTGTGTGTGTGTGTGTGTGTGTGTGTGTGTGTATGTATATATATATATATATATATATATATATATATATATATATACACACACTATATACACACACACACACACACACACACACAGAGAGAGAGAGAGGGGGGGGGGAAATAGCATGCATATAAAATTGTATCTGTACATTGAAACTGGATGAAAAAAGGTTTAAGGTGATTGGACCAGCCTACTGACCCACTTAGCAACTAAATAAATAAATAAATTGTAGCCTTACCTCTGTTGTAGAACGGCAGCACTTCTGAAAGTATTACAACATGCACTGCTTAAAGCAAGCTCTTTCCTAGGTCCTCAAAATACTCCTACTCTGCTCTGATACCTTCCCCAGCCATATATTTATATTAATTCCTACTCAGATTGCAATATTAATTTTATTCTACTGTGCAGTGGTTTGTTTGATTCTGATAAGCAGCACCTCTACTAACTGAATCCATAATAAGAGAGCATACCTTTGAAAGTCGACTGCTGCCATCTTCTGTGATCTTGTTTTGAGATGACCCTTGATGATCTCTTTTTGGACTTTTACACTAGTTTTGGTTGTATGCAGTGGTCTAAGGGGACATACCTCTTTGGTAACATTCTGCAGTCTTCTGGTTTTTCAATGTGCACAGTTTTAGCAAATATCTCTGCCCTGATAGAAGGAACTCCCATGGAAGATGTTATGTGCGTCACAGAGTGATGATGGGATCATTATGAGCTAGAAGTTAACATCTGCAAATACCCCTGTCAGAACCCACCACAGTACAGCAATACAAACCCTAAACTGGGTAGAAATGCCTTATCAACTAACATATACACAGCTTCTAACCACCTATAAAATTATCCAGCATCCATCTGCCTGTCCAGCACTAAAAAACACTCTATACAACTATGTTTTCAGTTGGTCATTGCAATCCATTGATTAAAAACTGCTGTCTGCCTGCAAACATATAAAAAACAAAAAGTAGTTCAGTTGTAGTTAAATTCTACTGATCCTTATATTTTTAAGCAATAAAAAAGAAGACCGAACGGGTAAAAAAACGCTCACTGTATTAAATAACAAACAAAGCTTTCGGGAATCTCCCTTCTTCAGTGTTAAAGTTGAACAAGTTAAAACATTGTCTTATAAATGATATGCCAGTAACCCACATGACACAGCCATCCAATGTGAGAATAAAAATCATTAAGAACGTAAGCTTTTCTAAAAGACACAATACTTATAAAATATATATTCATCCTATCCAACAAAGAAAAAATTTTTTTTAATTAAAATAAAAAATTATCAACTAAACACATTTCTAATAATATATATATATATATATATATATATATATATATATATATATATATATATTCATATTTAACTAAATAATATATAAAATAAATTAATTACATTGAATTAAGATAAATTTTACTTAACATTTTCAAACTTCACAAATATTAGCATGAATGCCATCCATAATGTTTTATTTTATACATATGTCGTGTGTCATGTATTCTTGACATTCCAAACATCAAATAGAAGTGCAGAAATATATATATACCTAATACAAATACAAATAGTGAAGACTGTAACTATTTGTATTGCTTCTGTCTAAAGTCAAGCATAGGTTTAAGTGTTACTCTATTATTTAAACCAGGTATTCTATCTGCTGCAAGTCTTACTATCCATCTGTATTCAGACATCTCAAGCTTATTATTTTGATCCCCCAGTCTCAAATTTTTATGTATGACTTCCAACACTTTAAATTTAAAGTTATGTGAATTACCTTTCTATGTTGTGCTAAAGTACTAGATGGAACATTCCTTTTCATATCTGACCTGTGCTCAATAATGCGATCTTTCAAGCATCTTGAGCATTTCCCAACATAGAATCCCTGGCATTGTGTGCATGTTAGTTTTACAAGTTGCTGAACATTTTATTTCATATGTTAGTCTACTTACTGGATGTTCAAAATATTTTTTGTCACAAATGTCTGAACAACAGCTACAATTATAACAACAAGAAGCTGTTCCTATATTATATATTATTGGATTAATTAAATTCACTTCAAAATCTTTAAAACATAACTTCCTTTTTAAATTATTCATATTTCTATATGTAAAATAAGGATTATTACCTAATAATGTACCTAATTCTGGTTGAACCATTAAGATTCGCCAGTTCCTTTTAATTATTGTTTCTACGTATTTAGTCATATTATTATATGTAGTAACATATCTCACTACAGGGGATAAGCTCTCTTCAATATCCTTGATGGTTGAATAACTACTAAAATATGGAGATGCTTGCATAGTTCTAGTCTCTAGTATATTTTTTCTTATTTTCATGATATTTTCCATGTCATATCCCCTATTTTGAAACTCTCCACAGAGAATTTCCATTTGTTCTTCACATTTCCTACAGTCTGTGTTTAACCTACTTATTCTTAATAGCTGGCTTTTTACAATGCCCTTAAATACATGCACTGCATGCATACTTCTGGCATGTGTATATTTATTCACATGTATATCCTTTCTATGTGCACATGTTTCTAATTTATTATCAGAATCTTTATAGATTTTGACATCCAAATATAATGTTTTAACTTGTTCCTCTTTAACACTAAAGAAGGGAGATTCCCGAAAGCTTTGTTTGTTATTCAATAAAGTGAGCGTTTTTCTACTCGTTCGGTCTTCTTTTTTATTGCCTACAAATATATCAAATCTGCTGGGCATTGCCTGTATTTGTACAAGGTTGCTATGGCTTGGAACTCCTTTAACTGTATCCATTAGGTCAATACCTCCTTCCCATTTTTCAAAACCACACTGAAAGACTTCCTAGCTAAAATCTGACTCTGTTCTTGCTCAAACCAAGATAAACTACATCCTTAAATGTGAGCAAGTACCTTTTCATTCCTTATCACTCCTTACTCTCTCTCATTTTCACTTACTTCCATTAAATTCTCTTCTCTGACGTTCTCTCTAAATATACCATAAGGCCTGTTTTTCCCTCACTTCATATTGTAATTCCTGTTTGTACTAGACTAGCCTACCTTTAATTTCTCTACAAACTGTCTAACATTTCTCTAAATATTAAATGACTGTCATATAACTTGTATTGATTATTAACCAATGTTTTTATATTATGTCTAATTTGTTATAATTATTTAAACTGCAGATGTTTTGTTTTATTTTCGAGGGTTGCAAAATTTTAAAATGTTTTTTAATAATTTAAAGCTTTTCTCCCCATGACTCTACTGAAAATAGGCTTCTACTCAGTCAGACTTTCCCGGTAATCAAATGTCAATAAACGAACAAATAAATAAATCTGTGCATTATTCCTAGAGGGTTGTTTTTGTGTGTTACTACCCTGGTCCTTTCTCTCCATTGTCATGCAAACATTTCGTTATTTTACAGCCTTCTGAGGAATTGTGCACACTATTGTCAAGGATGGAATATTGTACCCTTGTCTGCCCAGTCTGGAGTAGCACAATGAGCTCTCAGAGTGGACAGCTGTCTGCAGAGAGGGCAGTCCCTCTGTTTCTGGAGAGTTTCTTTGAGGAGTGCCACACCGTTTCCTTTCCATTCCTCTGAACTCCATGTTACACACCTCTGCTGCTTCATTGCAGAATTCAGTGACGTACCTTTAGCACCATTACACAGATGAAGAATGTGCCTGTTCAGAGTGCTAGGGTTAAGAGACAGACTTGTCTAAGGTATTAAGGAAATGTTGTCAGAAGGGCAAGGATAAGCTGTATTCATGGTAAACTAAAAATAACAGTCTCAACAACCACCGGTCCTTCACTTTCCCACAAAATGAAAACAAGTGTTCCACACTGCAGTTTCAGACTTCAGGAAAATGTCATTACTATTCTCCTGCATTTTCCTTGTCAGCTTTTAAGAAGGTATTTTCTACTTCTGCCACAACAAAACAAAACTCTTTACCACCAGAAACTAGCAATATTTAACAGTTAAAATTATTCTAATCAAAACTTCCTACCCATCTTCATAGCGAGTATTACAGGTCTAAGCAGTTCAGAGATATAGGATGTTTTTTAAAACCTTCTATACTGCCTTAGCAGTGTACTCTTTTTAACGACCTAGAACTAAAGTTGAATTACTACTTACCTTCTTTGATGGATAAGGCTTTAAGCTCATGTTCAGCTTCTCTCATTTTCAGTACAGTCCCTATTTACATTATGATTCACTGCAATTTTGTTTCACTGCAGACAGCTGAATAGTTCTGGTTCATATTCACATCTGCTGACTTCATCTTTCCTTGATAATAACAATTGTGAATACTAGATCATTGTTAGATATGCAATGTCTCCCTTTTTGGACAATTTTGTGCCTTAAAGGAATTCCAAGGCAAGTTCACTTATCCCAGGCTTAACAAATAAGAAATAAATTAGAAATGCTCTTTTAGCACTTCTTTATGTCTGAGAGAACAAATCAAACTAGAAAAGTTTTATTTCCATCTGCTGTTTCAAAACAACAAGTTATGTATATTCATATCAGCCACTAAAATGCACACACTGCTGTGAATACCACAGTTAATGTCTGTCTCTTAAAAATACCAAATTAAAAGCAGGCATCAGTAACCTGAAAATCCATATACGACTGCTACTGTGAATCTGTAGGGACTGTTACAGAAGCACAGATATTATCATGTATTTCCCATTTTCACTCATTAGTACTAATATTGTACAATCTCAGTACGAGTTCTTGATGTCCACTTTGACTGTATCTATCATGTTGCAATTTACACACTAGCTATGGTATCAAAGTGCACCAATATTGTGCTAGAAAATAAAGTCAGAAATAATCTTTCTAAACTGCCATCTACTGACAATATCAAGGCAGAATAAATGGGATAGTCAGAATATAATTAAATGCAAGTGAATGTAGAATGACAGCCAATGGGAAGGGAGGGTTAGCAACTTGTCAAAAAAAAAACAGTTTCTGCATAGTTCTCTGCTGATGAGAGTGCTACGCTGAATCCGATAAAGGCATAAACGGTGATGCCTCAAGTTCCTGTTCCTCCTCCATCATCATCTGCTGTGAACCCTACCTTGATATCAGGTGACAGCTGACCTGCACTTTTTCAGTACCCCAGACAATGGGTTCTGTCAGCCTTTGGTTAACATTACTACCCTCTTAGGTCAGCTACATAAAATGTGTTATCATACATTAAAGACAAAGGAAAATGATTTGTTGTTGGTGTTTTCTAGATAAACAGCATTCAAGAAAGATGAAGGCTGTTTTGTTTTTATTTGCAGGAATAAACCAAATGAACTTCTCAACATCTGTTTCCTATCATAAAGATTTTGTTAACTGTCCAAGCAGGCAAACAATACCTCGGGGTAGGATATCTTGGCAGCAAAATGTGCTTATAAATCCAATTTCAAATCAGACATTAATAACAAAAATGTCAAAACACGAGTCAAATGCACATAGCCTACATTACAAAGGAAAAAGAGCAAAAATATGCAGCCTGACCCAATATCTGAAAGAAAGGCTAATTTCTCAAACAATTTACTGCCTTCATACAACTTCTTAAAGTCTGTTTAGATAAGTGAGAGTGCTAATAAATGTCTTGTAGGTAAACTTTTTGCACCCCTTTTAATGTATACATTTATTACATTTTTCTAACCTTACTCTCCTGTGGAGCACTGCCAGACTGTGCCATTACACAGTACCGTTATCATCTCTCTCTCTAACTCATTCTCCTCTCCTGCAATATCCCAACACTTACAGTTTGCGGTGACCTAATTATTAGTTATCTAACCCTGACAACCTGCAGGGACCCTAGATGCATTTTCTTCGTACCCTCTAAGCTTTTACTCTAGCTCTTTCAACTCTGTCACTCTCCTACTTTGGACCCAATAGAAGAGTCTTCTCAGGTTCCGTTCAAGCAGCTTTATTTTATACAAACACATCACAATAGAAGTTTCCTGACTTTAACTTAAGTAACTTGTATACGAACTAACTACTGTAATCATACATGCTCACCCTCTGGCTGCACTCTCAAAATGGCACTAGGAATAGTACTTGCCTGGTATTTATATGTGCATGCTCAGTCTTTGATATGCTTTTTAAAGACACACTACATACACTCTGATCTACATCCTCCCTCTTTGAGAAATAGATCATGCAACATTATGAATCTATTTGGCATGCAGATATCACAGGTAGTTCTTTGTCATGCACTTATACAAGACTAGGTACATATATACACAGTTAAGTACATGTTGCTGTGTATTTCACACTGGGCCTGGATATTCAACCATATCGTGTGACATAAAACTGGGAACTGGGTTTAGCAACTGGAGCTGTCTCTACAAAATGTTCAACCTTGGAAGTATTAAGAACATCTTCAGGAATGGAATCAGAGGTTGCAACACACTCTGGAATGGGAACAACATTTGGTTTGCTCTGAGATCTAGAGTCTGTATCACAGGAACAATGCTGTGATGATGATTCTGATACAAGAAGATGCCTATGATTTCTTCTGTACTTCACACCCTCAGATTCTACAAGGTAGGATCTCGGCTAGGCACACACATCTGTAACTTGACCAATCTGGTCGAAACCTTTCGCCGTTTGTATTCTCACGGTCTCTCCTTCCCTCAACGGACAAAGAAATCTGTTCGATTTATCATAACTGGACTTCTGGATAGAATGCTTCTTGAATAATTGAGCCTTGATGGTTTGGTTGTTCTTAGCTTTGGGCTTCAATAAACTGGAACTAATAGGTAGCATAGTTCTGGTTTGCCTGGATAGAAATCTTTGAGCAGGTGTGTCAAGAATATCATCATTGGGTATGTTTCTGAGATTAAGCAATTCAAAAATACATCAGTATTGTCACAATGATCTTTCAAGTAATTGCTTTGCACTCTGCACTGCATGTTTAACTAGACCATTTTTGACTGTGGATATTCAGGACTGCTAGTGCATTGTACAAAGTCCCATTCTCTTGCAAGTTTCTGAAACAACTGACTAGTAAATTGTGTACCATTGTCAGAATTAAGTGTGTGTGGACTATCATGGACTAAGAAATGACATTGTAACTTAGTAATAACAGCAGTGGACGTTAGGTTAGGCAGTAGATCAATCTCAATCCAATTCGAATAAGAGTCTACCAAAATCAAATAGTGTTGATTGTTCCACTTGAAGATATCAGTGGCTACTGTTGACAAAGGTAGTTCAGGAACTGGACTTAGCTGAAGTGGGTCTCTTTGCAAATGGGGTCTAGTACTATCGCATACTGAACAAGAAGAAAGTACTTCATCAATGTCTTTCAGTAATGAAGGGCAAAATACTAATTCTCTCAGTGGATGTGGAACCTGGGTGTCCACGATGCAAAACCTTGTTGTAAGGACGCAGGAACAACAATTTCAGGACCTTTGAAAATAATGCCATCTTCCATCAACATTTCATCTGTGTGAGGAAAACAGGTTTGCACTTCAGATGGTATATTAGATTGCTTTGAAGGCCATCCAACATTAATGTAGTGATTGAGCTTTTCAAAATTGGATCAGTCTTTGTGTGATCTCTTAATTCATCAAGCTTAGTGGTAGAAAAATTATACACTGGCCATCACATCATATCAAAATTCTCTGCGTCAAGCTGTTCCATCGTATTTCTGGGTAATTTGGATAAGGTATCAGCCAGATAGAGCAGTTTGCTTTTTGTACGGACCATTTTGCAATTTGAGCATCATTCTTTGTAATCTTGCTGAAGCTGAATGCATAGGCTTCTATAGAATAGTGACTAGAGGTTGGTGGTCAGTTTCAATCTGAACAACTCAACCATTAATATAATCATGAAACTTGGAACATGCAAATACTATTGCCAAAAGTTCTTTCTCAATCTGAGCATACAACATCTCAGTTTGGGTAAGTGTTCTAGATGCAAAGGCTACTGGTCTGCCCTCTTGAAGTACAACTGCGCCAAGACCAAATTTTGAAGCATCACTGGAAAGAATTACTGGTTTGTTCACAACATAGTATCTTAATGTAGGTGGGGTGGTAATTTCCTGCTTAAGGTCTTCAAATCCCTTCTGGTACTGTTCTAACCATGACCATGTAACATTTTTGCGTGTCAGCTCTCCTAAAGGTGCTGTCACCTCACTGAAGTCTGGTATAAACTTGCCTAAATAGATGACCACGCCTAAGAAACGCTGTAGAGCTCGATCATTGCCTGGTACTGACGAATAGCTGCTTGCTTGGTCTGGTCTCAATCCAGTATTGGTAAATAAATGACCTATATATGTAACTTCTGGAAGTCTGAATTTGCACTTCAGAGGACTGAGCTTCAAGTTTACTTCACGTGCTCTGTCTAGAACTTTCTTTAGGTTCCTGTCATGCTCTGCTTCACCATTGCCTCCAACCAATAAATAATCTACTATTATGTCACAAGAATAACCTGAAAAAATTTGCTCCGTTGCACGCTGGAAGACTTCACTTGCAGAACTACTCCAAATGGCATCCTTAGGAATCTGTATCTGCCAAATGGAGTACCAAACGTGGTTAGTAATGCGGATATGCGATCAAGCATCACTTGCCAAAATGAACTTTTTGCATCCAAGACAGAAAAACAGTGGCATTCGGTATTAGGACTGCAACCTCTTTGACTGTGCGCATTGGATGATATGGTCTCTTCAATGCTTTGTTCAAATCTCTTCGGCCAATCCATATTCTGATTTCATGTGAGCCTTTTTTGAGAGCTGCTACCATACACGACACCCATTCAGTTGGTTCTGTAACTGGACAAATCACACCTTGCTGTACCATTTTATCCAACTGAGCCTTAACTTTATCCTGCATAGCTATCGGAAGTCTTCTTGCTGGTCTGATTACTGGAGTGACCTATGGGTCTAACCATGGAATACACAACTGGAAGTTTGCCCAACTTGTCATCGAAAACATCAGCATACTCTAAGAAAACGGCTTCATAAAAATTGGAATTAGGAGAAGCACTTATGTGATGAACTTCTTTGGTAAAAGAAAGCAGATTCATTCTCAAACTATCTTTTAGACCCAATAAAGACTGTACTGGCCTTCGGACTAAACAGGTCAAATAACATGAAAGCATCACTGATCCTTCGGTTTGGAGTTCTTCACCTCCATAAGCAACAAGTTTTTAGCAAAGAGCAAAGTGTTTTGCACTGTCCAGATCAATGGTAAATCCACAGAGCTTAAAGTAGACACTGGTTCAAAGTGTAATGTTGTTATACAATATGGTCAGTAGTGAGAAACTTGTTGCTAATGGAGGTGAAGAACTCCAAACCGAAGGCTCAGTGATGCTTTCATGTTATTTGGCCTCTGAACTTGCGCTTCAAACACTCGGGGTCTTCCGTTGACTCAGCCTGTACAATAATATGATGGTTTTCACTTTCTCCTTCATATACTGCTGGTGCACACACAAATGAATTCTCTTTCTATGGTTTCTGACCCAGCTAGGTTTAGCAAAATGAATGCCCTGGTGCATTCATTTTTATCTGAATAAACTGATTGTATAAAAATATCATACTCTTGCTCAAATATTCTCCAATTCTCTGCAATATTCTGATCAAATACAAGAGGTACGGGCTTTCAGAATCTGTCTGCCATATTAACACATACCAGTGAAGGATTTTGCAAAAAAGCATGAACACATACACATACACATATGCCATTATTTGTAACTTTGCCCAATAGCACAACAATCCTCTGTATAACTGAACTTTGCAGAATAAGTCTGTCTCAGGCACTATAATACTCTTGAAATTACTGTAATGCAAGAAATCACCTCTTATCAGTGTACAAATCATATCAAATAACTGCACGATGCAAGCCTCTGTGTAACTGGACTTTGTGAAATAAATCTCTAGGGCACTGTAATACTCTTGAAATTACTGTACTGCAAAAGTAATTTATCATTATTTTAAGAAATGTTTCAAATAACTGCATGGTGCAAATGAACCGGGCAACAGAAGCTCAGAGTCAATAACATTTCAAAGCAAATGCACTTTGGAAATAAACTGTACACAGCACACTGAAATTTCCCCAAAATGGCAGTACCTTGCTAGGCAACTCTTTACAGTGTAAGAAACACTCTGTAATGGTGGCACTTTGCGAATAGACACACCCTGCACAAGAAACTTTTCAAAATGGCTATACTTTGACTGTACTTCACGAAGTAGTTGCACTTTGCACACAAATAAACTCTTCGGAATGCATACACAGTAAATAGGCACACTCTGTAAGCACTTTTACACACCTTGACATACTTCTTACTTTAGTTATGCCTTCATACAATACAAAGTCATAGTTATGCCAAAAAACATGCAGTCGCCTTGCTTTATTTATGCATAATGTACCCTTTTTTGCCCTTATTATATTTGTTTTGCTCATTTAATGTCTTCTCTTGCCCATTATACTTTTCTTGTGCTCGTTTTACTCTAAACCCATTTTGCCTTAAACATACTCTTTTGCCTTAAACATGCTCATTTTGTTTTAAAGATACTAGTTTTCCTTGAAAACATTTCCCTTAGTTAAACCTTTTGTGCCTCCCGCTTGTTTAATAATGTGGTTTGTGCCCTTGTAATGCCCCGTTTTTGTCTTTTTTATAAACTAAGCAGTTTGTCCTACTTCTCATTACCTTTGATTCTTTTCTGTCTCTTTTTGTGCTTGTTTCTCTTAGTTTTACCTTCACTGTTATCTCAGCACCTCATGGCTCTGAATATTATTCTCTCCAATCCCAGTTCTGACACCATGTCGCTCTCCTACTTTGGACACAATAGAAGAGTCTTCGTGGGTTCTGTTCAAGCAGCTTTAATTTACACAAACACATCGCTATAGAAGTTTACTGACTTTAAACTTTAATAACTTATATACAAATTAACTACTGCAATCATACATGCTCACTCTGGCTGCACTCCCATAATGTCACTAGGAATAGCACATGCCTGGCATTTATATGTACATGCTCAGTCTTTGATGTGCTTTATAAAGATACAGCACATACACTCTGATCTACAAAACCCATTCTAATATATACATTCTACTTTCATCTTCCCAACTACAGTCTTTTGCATGGCCCAGCCCTCTCCTCCCACTGTCCACTTGCAGGGCCCTTAACCTCTGCTATCTCCAGTATGCTGCAGAGTCCTTACCTTGCGATTTAGGCTCATTCTCCTGCAACATTCGTACTCTTGGTCTCTGAACTCCCCCCATTTTTTGCAAGGGTTCACATCCTTTCTGCTATTCTGCTAACCCTTCTCTACAACAAAGGGCTTAACACCGAATGTAACCTCTTTACTGTGTTTTACAGGACCCTTATTTTCCCTTCTTCCATATTTTTATGCTCACTGAACTATAAGATCCTCTTATCTCATTCTTAACCCAGTATTACTACAGAGCACTTCACTGGAATTTTCTGCACCTATGCTCCTGCAGAGCCCTGGACTCACTCACCCAAGTACAGCTCACTCTGTGTTATTAATACTGAGCCACTTCTCCCGCTCTCCTGCAGGATCCATACCCTTGTTCTTCTGAATATACTCTCTTGATGGGTCTTTACCCTCAGTCTAATGTTATTCCCAGTAAAAAGCCTTTCTCCTCTTTTTTCCTAAACTCACTTTCTGCATAGCCCTAATTTGCCTCCAGGTTTTCCCATAATCTCCTACAATCTGCCTATATTTTTCTTAAATTATTTTTCTAAATTGTTTTTGTCCCCTGTGCCTGCTGACCATCAAATCTTTCCTCAATTAGACATTACACTGTTGGGGGTGGGTTGTTATCCAGTAGTTACAGTGATGACTTACACTGTTGCTGGCATCTCAGCAGGAACAATATTTTTCTTTTTCGGGCCTAATCTGCCCTCCAGTAGAAACATGAGTACTTCTGTGACTGCAAGAGCTGCCCTTGCTCCTCTGTGCACGCTGTATGCTTTCCTGCATATGCTAAAAGAGGTTACCATCACCTCTTATGATACAAGTATTCAAAGGTAATTTATCTGAATGACATTACCATGAATACAACTCAATGAAAAACACTTTAAGCCAACACTGGTTTTGCTGTTTTCTCCACTGCTGTGTGACTGTGGAGTTGTTATGTATAAGCTTGGGGATAAAGCCCCCCCCCAATAAGGGGAGTGCAAGTGGGATCCCCCCTGCAAAAGAAAGCTTGTTTTACTGTTTGCTGAAATTGGCTTCAAAGTAATTGTTTAAAACTATTTGTGTTCAGAGGTTTTCCTTCAAGCTACTGTCATAATGATTCCCACCTACATGGAAGGACACACCCATGTCTTTCCAGCACCAGCTCCCTGCATCATGACACGACTCCTTTTTCCAACCAAAGCCCAGTCACTAGTGGCATGAGCCAGGTGGGAACCACCATCTCTCACCATGGATGGAGATGACCATCCTCTGGTCCCCTGGGTTGAACTCAGGGCTTCATCCTTCTATACCACCAGTTTAGACTTTCTTCAGTCTTTTTATAATGTCTGCAGTGACTTCCTCTAAATATTAAGTATTAAATGGTCCACTGCCCTTCCATAAATTAATACTTTACCAGCTTCCTGAAAGTACTGTCCAGTACTTTCCCTATATCATGCGACTTGCCTGTCAACTTCTAGGGTAAAGAATTCTTCAGCACTTATGTTGTGATTTTTTTGATCCCAAACATCTGTACTGATGTCCTTATGCTTCAATTCTGGCTTCAATAAGTACATACCAGTTTGGTCATCTCCTGCTTGATGGTATGTATTCATATACTGCCCCTCTGCTATTCTTGTGTCCCTTAAAGGATGAAAACAGGATGGTAGCCCTCTGAGGGTATAGTTTTTTACTGTCTCTTATCCTATATCCGCCTCTTCCCAGCCCACAATAAGCAATGATGTAGGAAGCAGGCATGTGCTTTGGTGCGTACTATTACAACTTTATAACATTGGTTCTATTCAGAATTGCTGCTTGGCTCTGTTAATAAATGTCTCAGAGAGAAAAGGCACTGCTCAAGTTATTCACTGTACAAATAAAAAGCCTTGTATTCCATTCATATACTACATTACCCTAGAGTGCTTTTGTTAAAGCCCAAAAAGGACTGCATCAGAAATCTGTAGCAGTATTTGCCAAGATGAAGAGATGAATAAGCACACCCCTTCAAAGATGTCATCCAGCTGACATTAGGCACCCCTGAAACCTATATATGTGGAGCTCCTGATCATCTGTGTGTGTGTGTGTGGGGGGGTCCCCACAAAAGCTGCAGCTTCTTAAAAATAATTACCCACTTTATCAGGACCCTGGTAAATACTGCAAATCTGATCATGATAACGTGGGTAAATCAGGGAATGAATGAATGATTAGCACCCTTCCTCTTGTATAGTAAAATGGCATTAATAGCCAGTGTCCTGATACTATGTGAGGTAATCATTAGAGACTGGTGAGCTTATTTATGATACTCGCAGCAGAGACGCATGATCTTCAGGGTCATTTTTGTCACTTGATGGAGTTTTTTATAATAGCGGCATAACACCAAATATACCTGTGGGCAAAAGTAACAGTACACAATATCCACAGAGGTGATCAACTCCCTGCTTTACAACAATGTAAAATGAATGCATTCTAGGTCAGATGTTCACAACAGCACAAAGCAAATGAGCCCATATATTTATTTATATATATTCAGATTCCATGAGAAATCAGCAGTTTGCCAAATGGTTTGGTGCAGTTATGTGATGTAAAAGATAACATGTCTATCAAAGGTCTGGGACCTGAGAATGAAGACATCACAACAGGATAACAGACTACTAAACTGATACTACCTGCACCAGATTCTAAATGGCTAATGAGCCATAAGCAAAATATGTTGCATAAACTACTGAACTGTAATTCCGGCTCATAAAATAAAAAAAGCAATCCTTGAGCAGAAAAACAATCATTCACTGCAAAGAGAACAGCCACTGTTACACAACAAAACAAAACAAGACTACCTGAATTAAAAATAGAGCATACAAAATAAAACAGTTTGCCCTTCAAATAAGATGTTAAACCGAGGTCCTATCTGCTTGAGTTGGTGGTAGCTGAGGTGGATGTAAAAACATCCCACAGCAGCTATCAAAGAGAGTAGGGGTTATTTATTTAAAACAGTATTCACAGTACTATTTACAAACTTACATAATTACACAATTACAATTGATACAGTGTACAATTTTCCATTTCTTTCTATTATTGTCAAACAGTCATAAATATTGTATTTCCTCATTATGTTAAACATCTATCTTCATTACCTTTATTTAACCCCCACTCCCTTTCCCACAACCATCATCTAATTTGTCTTAAAATTACTGCTAGTCTCCATTTACAATTAAACATGATTAAATTTATCCTATTATTCCAAATGGTCCACACGACGTAAAATAATATTTCATCTGTTTTGCTAACATATTCTTTATTTTTATGGCTATAATATCTATACAAAATCATATCTGTATTTATTTCACTTACCTCCTTTATATTTTCAAAGAACTTTTTTCACATAATTTTTTCCACAATTTTGCAACCCTTATACATGGTCAGAAAACATGTTCTATAGTTTCTTATTTAGCACAATATATACACATTATTTTACTGATTTTTATATGGTATATTTCCTTTTGCTAGTAATTTGCTCCTTACTCTGCTCTAACTCCTAAGCCCAAACTCAAGTACCTCATTCCCCTTACTGACCCTCCTCACCTTTTCCATGTTGTCTTTGCTCTTCTGGTGACATCCATCCTAATCCTGGTCCCTTCCCTCTTCTACACTCCCCCTCCACTTTCATCTGCTGTCCCCCCAAAAACATCCTCAAATATCTTCAACCTCAAACATCTCTATTTCTGCAATGAACATCCAAAGTCTAAACAACAAAACGTCCGAACTTCACGCATGGTTGGCCCAACACAAATCTCACATCCTGGCCCTATCAGAAACCTGGCTAAAACCGCCTATCAATTCCTCTGAATTTCTCCCACCTAAATACAATATCTATAGGTCTGATATGACACCCCAAAAAGGTGATGGGGTAGCTATCTTGTACTCTGTCTCACTGACACTAAAACCTACAGACATTACCCTGCCTAGTTTCTCCTCTGCTGAACTACTGCTCCTAGACTGTCACATCAGTAACTACAGGAAGTTTGCTATTGCTTCTATTTATATCCACCCAGGTAAAAGCATTCCTATCCTTGAACATATACTCTCCTGGATAAACACCTCCATCCCCTATGGAACCATAATTCTTGGAGATGTTAATATAGATTGGAACTCCCTTACTGGTAACTCACCCCAACATTTCATAAACCTGTATGGATTCTTGCAACTGATCACTACCCCTACCCACTGCAGTAAAAGTGCTACTGGTTCCACAACTGACTGGATCTTGACCAACTCTCCAAACAACTACTGTAACCCTTCTATCTTCCCTCACTCTATTAGTAACCATTCTCCCATCTCTATCTTAAGGCACTCTCCTCATCTCTCTAAGCCCCATCTCTACAGAGATTGTAGGAAATTGACACATTTTTCCCCTGAAACCTTTAACTATAGGCTCTCTGCCATCAACTAGTCTTTCCTAAAAACTCTCCTGCTCAATGATGCTGTTACTAAATTCAACCACATTTTCATTGATGTCTTAAACTCTCTTGCTCCAACTCGCAAAATCAGAATCAAATCTAATTTTGTACCACGGCTCTCCAAAGCTACTCATGCTTTGATGCATGAAAGAGATGCTCTATGCTCTATAGAAAAAATGGCAAAACACAAAAACTCCTACTTTTTTCCAAGGTTATAAGCAACTCAGAAATCATGCAAAAAACTAATTTTGGATAAACACCAATATTTCACTAAATTTCAAATCTCTCATCCAAATGACCCTAAAAAATTCTGGAGTACCATCAACTCCCTGCTCACCACTGGTTCTCCTACCATCCCTAACTCTTTCCCCTATCACTCTCCCTCTGAAACTGCAGACTTACTCAACAAACACTTCACAGACAGCATCTCTAAACTCCTACACTCTGGCAACTCTGCTCATCCCAGCTCTTGTGTGTCACCCTCACCTCCCCCTAAACCTCTATGCTCCTCTGTCTCTCAGCCTTTTACCTTGTGACCTGTTTCTACTAAATATATCAAATCACTGCTTCTTAAACTAAAACCATGCTCTCCCTCCCTGGGCCTCCGCTGAAAAAGGACTTGTGTCCAGTCGGACTTCCCCGTTAAATAAATAAATAAATACCCCCCCCCCTCAATTTCTGAAAATTGAAGCTAACTCTATTGCACATCCTGTATCTATCTTAAACAACCGCTCCATTCAGGAATCTACCATACAGGAGATATGGAAATCCATCTATAACACTCCTCTGCACAAAGGTGGCAACTCTGTTGAACCCTCTAACTATAGACCTATCACTATTCTCTCACTGCTCTCCAAGATCCTTGAAAAATGTATACATACTCAACTACTGTCCTATCTCATTCATGAAAATCTCCTCAGCCCCTCACAACATCGCCCTAAACACAGTACCTCGACTGCCTTACTCTCCTTTGCTCAAAAGGTTGCAGAAGCTAGGGACAACAACCTCCTCATCTCCAGTCTATTCCTTGATCTCTCTAAAGCCTTCGACACTGTGTCGCATCCCATCTTTCTTAAACTCACAAACCTAAACCTCTCTCCTCCTACTCTTGGCTGGTTCCAAACCTACCTTACTGGCAGAAAAAAGCTGTTAGATGGCAGCAGGCTTTCTCACCCTTCTTTGCTGTTCAAACAGGAGTACCCGAAGGCTCCATACTTGGACCGCTCCTTTTTAACATGCGTGAATGGGCATTCCTTCATTGAAGGTTGTGCATTAGGCCCGGCAAGCCAGCACTTCAAAATCTACTGCCAATCATTAGCGGACTGGAGTTCCTCTGTGGCGACCCCTAACCGGGAAAAGCCGAAAGAAAGAAACAAGCTAACAACCTGCATTCATCCTGCAGTCTCTCATCTGTAATACAATACACAGACAACTCTACTCTCTTATCTATCTCCAATACTATCTCTGAGCTACACACACTAGCACAGAATTCCTTTATCTCTGTTGAAAAATGGCTCAGAAACAATCAACTAATCCTTAACCCTAAGAAAACGTAACTCCTTCTCTTCCTACCTCAGACACTCTCTCACCTTGAATCCAAGTTTTCTCTTTCCTCCCTAGATGGCACCACTATCTCCCCTGCCTCACACACCACACTCTTTGGGGTTATAATTAATGACCAACTAAAATTTGTCTTGCACATACAACAGGGCATCAAAAAACCCACCAAAAACTTGGACTACTTTATAGGAACAAAAAATTCCTCACTACTGCCACTAAACACATTTTTGCGCAGGCATTTCTTTTACCTAGTCTTCTATATACTACCTCTATCCTTACCAATATCTAAACTACGTAAGTGCAGAAACTGGAACAAACATACAACAAAACTGCCAGATTTATTCTAATTCTAAACCAACCACTCTCTTAACATCACTGCCTCTCACTAAACAAACTTCAGTGTCTGGAATTTCCATACCTTCCCCTACAATCACAACTCCACACTACCTTTTTCATACTCAACAACCCCACTGCTTGCCCTGCTTTCGCCTCCGATGTTACTCTCTACACCCCCCCCCGGCCTCTCCGGAGCGCTGATCAGCATCTTCTCTCCCTTTATAAACCCAAAAGGAATACTGGCAATCTACTTTACAAACACTCTGTCTCAATAAATTGGAACAAACTCCCTCTCCATATTAGATCCAACCTTTCCTTTCCCTGTTTAAAAAGGAGCTTAAATTCCACCTACTAAACTTGAAATTATGCCGTTGCCTTGACCACACGTAGCCTTAGTCTGTCCTACAGTATAACCTGTTGCATCTCCTAACTTTCTTTCGCTGTAATGTCTGCTTAAACTAACATCCTAAACCCTCAGCTCTACTACTATAGCCCCTCCATTCTCACCCCCTCCCATACTCCACACTATTTATCCCCCCCACACTTCCTATCAATGTCTATACATTGTCCTTTTGAACAACGATTATCTTTTTGTTTTTCCTCTCATATGTAGTAAATTTTTAGACCACTGCTATCAGTGCAACCCTTAATGTTCATAATTTTTTTTCTTTTGTTTTTCTCTTTATAATTAATTTTGTATTTGCAGTGTTATTTTTTAATATATTTTGCCCTATATGTTTATCTTTGCTTATGTTAGCTGGGGCTGTTTCCCCTTGGGTCTCCACTGAAAATGGGTTGCTTACTATCAATGCAATGTCACCCAGTCCTTAGTTTTTTCTTTATTTAATGTCATGCCTATTATGTTTAAATACTGTGCAATCAATGCTATCATCTGCATAAGTAAACATAACTGGAATTTTTATCCCTTCATAAGTAATACTAAATAGTACCTACCATATGCAAATGTACATCTCTAATTAAAACGTTCATAACTAATGCAAATAGTATTCTACTCATACTACACCCATGATGTATGCCATTCTTTATATCTCTTTGCTTAACCATCCAGTCACTAAAATTCTTACTTTATTTTTATTAAGTGCAGAACATACATTCTTAATTTTCTCACTAATGTTGTACTCTTTCATAACTGTCCACAAAATTTCATGTTGTACTGTATCAAATGCTTTAAGTCTCCTATCATAATCATGGTTTCATCAGTACTGTTTATATCATCCACAATTTCTCTTACTATTAATAATAATTCTTGACATCCCTTTAACTATATATACTATCTTCCATAATATGTTTCATTTTACTTTCCATTCTCTTCTGAATTATTTTCATAAAAATCTTATAATCTGCATTGTGCAATACTATAGGTCTCCAATCTTCAATTGTATTTTTCTTCCTTTATCCATACACATTTAAGTATACCACTGCACACATCTTTATATAGAAAACCTTCATTTAACAAATCATTCATAACTTTTAAGAAGTGTTTTTTTTCTGCCAATTCATTAAATTCTTATAAAATTGGTATCCTGTTCCATGTTGCCTTGAAATGGACTGTAAATTAACTTGTCCAAGTGCCTTATTTAATTCATGTAATTAAATCTCACTTTTTCCAATCTTTTTTCTTGTTCGGTTAATTTTTAGCATGACATTCTTTTTTGCACTGTTTTTCTATATTGAAACATTTTCTTTACATAATTTATTATGATATTCATAATTTCTTCCCAAAATCTTTGTACCACTTCTCTATCAACTTTCATTTTTCATATAATACCATATTATTCCCTTTAACTATGCAACTCAAATAAGTTGATACCTGTTCTCTTTTACATGGTAAGTAATACCTTTGCTTAAATAATAATTCTTTAATTTTTCTCTAGATTCTTTTCATAAATTCTTTATTTTACCACATAATATTCTAGATCATTCCTTTCCAAATTCTTCAAAGCATCTATAAGCATTGCTTTATATTTTTTTTCACTTTTCTTACATCTGACTGCCATTCTAAAAAAAAAAAAAAAAGTTTTATTTTTTTCTTTAAAAGCTAGCGACCACTTGGACCAGTATTTATTTATTACACACGCTAGTGGAAATGTGATCTTTCCGTAATTGTATACTTACTTTCGTTCCATTTTCAGCCCAAAATTTCTCATGTATTCTTTTTATTCCTTTTCCCAATCTAATTTATTCCTTATATTCCTGGATCATTATCCATATGGCTGAGTGATCCAAAAAGCCTGTTATAAGTGTCTTGCACTTAGCTATACTTAAACCTTGTGATATAATTAAATAATTTATTTCAGTCTTACATATACGACTACATGTTTACAAATTACTATTCAAAACCTTTAAACTGTCACATTTTACAACTTCAGAAATGTTCTTAACATCATTTCCTCTTTTCTTCTTTTTTCCTCTCAAAGCACACTTAAAATCTCCCATTAATATTATATTCATATTAATTACTGCATAATCCAAACTTTTATGAAATACATTTTCCCTTTCTTTACTTGTAGCATAAGCATGCAATGCCATAATGCTATACACCTGATTATGCCATCTGAGATGTACAGCAGTTAATCTTCCCATCATTATCAATGTTATATGCAATATTTTCATTGACTTCCTGCAAAGTACAACTATGCCAGAGCAGTTAGTTTACTATGTTTTATACTGTATCTCCTCCACAAAGTTTCTTTGCTTGCGATCTCTCTTGTTGTGTCAAAAATCTTGCATCTTCCAATATTATTACATTGACATCACATTTAATACACCAAATTAGAATGCCTATTTTTCTACTAATATTTGTAATACTATTTACATTTACTGAAATAACTCTAAACATTTCCATTATATCTATGTTGTAGCTTGCCAGAAGTTATTTAAATTTGGAGTATTAATCTCATTTATATTATCCAATTCCTTTCTTTTTCTCATTTACACTTATCCCTTTAAACTTTCTTTTTCTATGTTTTACCAACTGAATTCTTTTTACCTTTCACTATTTTCCAGTTTATGTCTTTTTCATCTATAATATTTTCTGCTTGATTTTTCTTATTATCCTTTTACCTTTATTTTTACCCTGATCTTGTTTCCCTACTTCCTCTATTTTTATTGGCACTTTTCCTTTTCTCTGTATACTATTTCACTTTTGTTTTCTTCTTCTTCTTCATCATCATCATTTTTCTCTAGATTACAATCCATGATTGCCCAATTTTGTTACATTTATAACATTTGAAATCACACTTTTTTGCATCATGACCCGTTTCCCCACATATATAACATTTCCTCTTATCACAGTTACTTAACAAATTATCATCTTTTCCACAGGGAAAAAAACATGCTTTAGGTTGTCCCAGTATTTTACAAGACTCCTGTTACCTTCTGCATTTATCATACTAGGGATATGAACAATCATTTCTTTCTCCATTTTCAGTACAATACTACAGGCTATGAGCCTTAGTGGGACTAAACTTGTCAACAAAGGAAGAAAAAAAATAAAAATACTTCTCTGATGTTTAGAGTCTGCCTAAACATAAAAATACACTAGAAACAGAAAATGTGCTTATAATTTTATGACTGCCCCTTGCCTGGCAGTTAAATTCCTCTCCTGCTCCATTCCTCAGTTGGCTTCATGTGGCTGTGCGAAATGATACACTGACTTTCCATGGAGTAATGAATATGGCTTACCACAGTGCCTTCCTCCAAAACTACATTTGGCCAATACCAGTTACTCTTGCTCAGTCACAATGGCTGATGTGCATCACTCACTGCCAGCCCTCAGCAATAAGCTAGTGGTCTGGATGTGCATTTGGAAATGGCAATTTGCACAGACTTCAGTATGTTTCAGCTATTAGAAAGATTACTATGAAGTTCTGACTAAAAGGTAGGCTGATGCCAGTCACCAGGGCAGTTTTCTTACTTTAAGCTTTACAGTAATTTGACAGCAACCAATATTACAAAAACATAAGAAAAGGAAAAAAAATAGTCTACTCTAGCAAGCATCCATCAGGCAGTGTTTGCTGTCTAGCAATAACCACTCCAGTGACTCAATAACCCTTTACAGTAAAACAGAATGTAGGTTTTAAATACTATGATAATGCAAGTCAGACATTGCAATTCACAGATGTAGGTCACACCAAGAGTACATCATCCACTGCAAGTCACGATTGGTGATTCTTCATCCTGAAATATGCTTTACCTCCCTCCCTTCCAGTGAACCACAAATAATTTTGCTTTGGAATGTCTGCTTCAATTTAAACATTTAAGTTTCTAATTCACAAAATAAAAAAATGCCCCCAGTTGAAGCAACCATACTGCTCTGTCACTGCTCACCTCTTGTATAACTGCTATTATTCAGCTGCATGTCCCAAATTCTCTACATGCTCTACAGTTCCCCTGTGTTTTCACTGGAGCTTCATGTTTGTGTGTGTCTAACATCTTGTTCAAAATAGGACCAGGTAGTATGCTCATGAAACAAAATGAAAGAAGGTAGGGTCTCAAAATCTGTTCTGTATGCACAAGAGATAATATCTACAACCCAGTTTTCTATGTTAATCTTCATCAAATTTTCCCTGGCAAAAGTCAGCTTAGGTGGAGGAAGTAGACTGGGATGGTGTTCTCTGAACAGCGATGACTGTTGACAGTATCTTGTGAAGTACTGCCAGAATGTCTCTTTGACTTCACCTTTGTCTTGCATTGCCACTTCTGTCTACTGCAGGCTCCTTTTTGCTTGGCCTGGTGACCCCTAGTCGGATGTCTTTAGAAGGGCTACTGTTTGGATAGATCATTTTTACTACATTTTGGAAGTTGTGAGACTGTGACAATTTCTACATTTTTTCTCTTTCTTTCAGCTTTTTGATATATCCAGGGGTGAACAAAAAGGAGGTTACTGTCTAGGAGTGAGTTAAGGAGTTGTCCTCAATATCCAACACTAACCAGGCAAATCTTCTAATGACAGATTATCTTGATGCTACTGTAGACACAACATCAACAGTGTTGCAGTTACACTTTATAATGTGGTTTTATAATGTATGTGTATATGTATTCTCTGCTGTATAAGCCCAGCTGGAAATATGAGCCATCAGGCTCTCACTGGTTATCCTACATTCAAACAAGTGCAGTTTCACCAGACAGCATTTTATTGTATTTTTTTTTTTTTTTAGTTACAGTTTTCTGACAGCTGACCCTTTAATTTTTTGTAGGATCAGAGTGCTGGGCTGCAGTAGAGGTTTTCACTTTTTCCCAGTGTTCATGCTCGTTTTCCTTTTAGTACTCAAGTAGCTTTTCATGGTGGAGGAAAGTTCAAAAAATGTAACTCAAAGCATAATGATTTGATGTAACACAGGTAAGATAAATGTTGTCTTTGACTTTTGAAGCTTACAGTGATATTCATAGTTAGTTATGCACATGTGCAACTCTCGCTTGCACTATTTGCGAACACACAAACAGTGGGATTGACAAAGCATTACTGTGCATGTCTGTAAGCATCCAAGACTGACACAGAAAGCTGCATGTAACGGAGTGCACAAGGACATTTAAATGAGGCAATGTATACAAAGGTTGTCCTGATGATATGGTAATAGAGCACCTTTCTTGCCTTTTGCAGTTCAAAACTTCAGAAAGCTATGCAAGTGTGCAAATATGTTACACAAAGGCAAGCACCTTCATTTCTATTCACTTTTCCATCAGTGAAAATACTCAATGTAGTAGCTAGTCTTGCTTTGAAATGCATTTTGCCACAATAGCACAAACCAGTATGCTTGGCAGTAATCTGTGCTCATTGCAAAGGTTAATCAATTACAATATTGAGAAGCAGTTCTTTCTTCACTGGCTTTTATGTGGACAGGAAGCACAATAAGGGCTTTTGTGAACTTGTACAGCCCACAAACTGGAACTGGGGGAATGTCTGTACTGCCTATGCATGGAGATACTAAGGTACATATAGCTCTCATTATACTTGGCACTGGAACCTTCCATTGCCAGACAGGGGACAAACTGGGTGTCTTACAGGCTATGACCTTGAGGATATTGCAATAGTTCTTTGATGTTATTCTTGCCCATGTCGATGAGCATATGCGTTTCCCAGTCACCACAGGACTGAGCTACCACTGTGTGCGCTTTTCACAGTTTGTCGCACTTCCCTAAAGTGCCTGGTGTGACAGATTGCATCTATATGGCTAATAGGGTCTTATCGTATCCAGGGGAGGAAGGGGAGAGAACAGATACCATAACAGGAAGGGCCACCATTCCATCAACTGTCAGAAGTGTGTGATGCATGTGGCTTTGTCACCAGCATCTTAGCTCATCATCTTGGTAGTGCCCATGGTTCCCACATTTAGCACACAAGTTCACTGTACCACCACTTCCCGCATGGCAGGATACCATGAGGACAGCTAGTAAGTGCACCATAAATCACCAACACTTCCACAGGTAAATGTATAAACAATGACATGAGTAAGGTATAATGATTAAACACCTTGTCTCTATGTGCCGACTAGGGCTGCCACCTATCCGTTTTTTCAGACTATGCGGAAATTAAACTGATTGTCAGGCAGGCTGGAAAATACCGCAGGTTTCTCCATTCATGAATGCTGGTATTGATTGGGCTACCTGTGCTACACATCCAACATGGCCTACAGACATGTAGATCAGATCTCTGTCTCACTCAACTGTGCAAGCCATGTATGCCTGGTAAGTCCTCACAAGTGTGCAGACAAGACTGGCATGGATACTGAGCAAGGAACCATGTTTCATGGAAGGATAAGCATAACATTGGCCTTGACCTCCACCATTCTCATTAGTGGCGGATCCAGGAATTTGCAGAAGGAGGGGGCGCAGTATAGAAAGAAGACATTTGGGGCATGTGTAAAGCAGATGAAAGCAGTGGGGGCTGTAGAAAGAGGACCAGCTAAAGCTGCTCTGACAGCAGGTGTGAAAATATAGCAATGTACATTCAGCCGTACATCTTTATAGTGCAGCTGTGATACTGTAAGTAGGTAACTCTTACCTAGCATACATCAAATTTAAAGGTAGTACCAGATATTTCAAGGCATGCCTGGGAGTGATGTCTGGTCATCTATGCCAAGCCATAGTCCCTTTTCATGATGACATGGCTTTACATATGCATATGTAAATAATCTTAACCCTGTTCAGTAGAGGGCTGATTTTTGTACATACTTGGCTTTGTATCTGTACGATAGTGTACAACTCAATTTCTTATTCCTTTGTTACAGTAAATGTTTATTTTATTTCAGTTTGTAAACTGTGCACATGGAGCTTTTCTCCTCGGGTCTCCACTGAAAATGGGCCAAAAACCCAGCTGGACTAACCCAGTTAGTGATAGCCTAGAAAATAGTGCTGCTGAAGATGATGTGACCACAGCAAGTATTGATACTGCAGGCATTGTAACCTGGTAACCCCAGATATCCTATTAACTGGTGACTCTACTGTCTGCTAAACAGGTGTGCATATCACTGGCAGTGTAAAGAAGCTTCTGACAGTGCCATGTTCGCCTGGAGCCAAAATTAGGGACCTCAGCTCTGATTAAAACTAACTATGATATGGTCATTGTTCATGATGTAGTCAAACTTAGAAAGTCTTTCCTCTTACATATGCAATAGGATGAGGTAAGATCATCAAACATCCTAACAAGCACAGGAAAATGACACCTTCTTAGTGACATCTTCTCATCACCTCATGTGGCACCTGAATACTGCAACATAACACTGATATTCAATCAGTGGCTAAGGCTATGGTGTCATAGAGGGGAGATTCACTGCTTTTCTCTGTTTAGTGTATTTTAATGTCAATACATTACTGAAATATGGCTCACAATGCACATCATAGATTCCAGTATAAACTTCCTTTCAATGAATATTGTGGCACTGTGAACTTATGTGGACATTGACTAGGGAGTGTCTATTGTTATAAGAAAGCCCTTCTATATTGCACAGCTTATAAACAAAGGGATTGTGTCTAGATCTACAGATGTCATTGTCCCCTTTACTTATCCCTCTCATTAGGCCAGTCTTTGAATATAAGGCCGCATTCAGCATGCATCTGTCCAGACACGTGCACCTACTGGAACACACAAAAATACCTTGCTAAAAGAATACAACGCCTAAACAACATGTCCTGCATGGACCGGCACAAAGTCCTTTTACTATACTTGGTATCCTACAGACTATGAAGAGGTGACGTGTATGGCATATAAGGCATCCATTGACCCAGTACTGATGGATTTACTGCACATCAGCAAGTCAAATGGCATCAGAAATACTCAGTGTAGAGATCTAAACATCTTCTGCAACATCAGCAGAACAGTTTTGAGGGACAGGTATATCTTGCAGAGGATACCACTGCTACGGAACAGACTCCACATCCACATAAAACAAAGTTCATCCCTGTCCAGTTTCAAGTGCAACTTAGATCTGTGGATGGGAAACAGAAAATTTACCCAATGACTGCTCCGTGTACTACTAATGGACAAAGGCAGCTCATAAACGTTTTATCCCAAGCATGGGTACCCTCAAATTATCTATGGTATGATCCTAGTTATCATTAGGGGTAATATATAAGTAATGACCATGCAATGGGTAAGGCCAATCTCTAACCAAATGGGATATGTTAGTTTGAGTACAAGAAGGGAAACTGGCTAGGCTTAAAATGGCCCTCAAGGGCAGCTAGCCTAGTACTTACTTTCAACCTATTAACTGAAGAGGTAACAGCACTTGATGAAGGGCTCACAGTGCATAATGTTTATCTTCACCATGCTAAAAACTTAAGAAACTATTCCTAATAAGGAAAAGTGACGCATTAAGGACACTAAATATCAATCCATATGTAATTCAATGGATAAAACATGATTAAGCAACAGGATATAGCAAGTTAAGCTGGAAGTTTACTTGTCTACCCCAACAGGGGTAATTAGTGGTAACCATCAGCAGCAGCGTATTGATGCCATAGGAAATTGGCTGTAGATAATCAAATGTGATAATAATTACAAACTGATTCACATATTTTCTTGAAGTAATTATGCTAACGTTCATTAAAGATCCAAAGGTAATAGAAGACAACAGTACAAACTGTGGCCAGCATGTACTGACAGAGTCAGACAAGCATAGACCATAACTCACCTCTAAAGGGAATACAGTGTTAGAAAAGCCTGTTCTGTAACCAGCCAAATTATAAAAGGCATGGCTGGTCAGTCAAGTGTACCACTTCATACCTTGCCAATCCAGCACATTATTTAATGCAATGCTGTGTTTTATAGCTTTTAGGCAAGCTACATTAAAAGACTTGAAAAAACATACAGTTCTTTACTAGGAGAATCACAGAGTTGGAAGAACAATTCAGAAAGGCTTTTGGAACTGTTATTATATTCTTTTTTCTAATGATTAGTTATATATAGTCTCTACCTGATCTGTAATGTATTGCCTGGTACAGTACTGTGAAAATCTGTCTGGAATTACAATTATAAATATGAATGCATGACTCACCTTCACTTCTGAAAGCAAGCACAATAATCAGGTATCTAATACTAATGATGAATAATATTAATAGAAAAAGTAACATTTACTTTACCCATTATCTCCTAGGATTATCGAATACACTTCATGTTACAGTCAGAAAACATCAGTCATCAAATCCCTTCAAAAATAATCTTGATAAGTATACAGGCAGTAGGAACAATCAGCAAGGGGTCTGGGTAATCATACTACTTTTTTAAAGGTCAGTAGGTCATTAACTTGACAACTGAACCTATGAACCTATAAGAGTAAGGGGTTATAGAGGCTTATAGGCACATCACATTTCAGTGTCTGTGTACTACTAAACTATGATTGTCAGTACTTGGCTGGGAGGACAAATAATAATTAATCTGACCTTGCTAGCTATCAATATCATAAATCAAATGCACACTGTGCATCATAAATGATAAGTTTAACTAGTGTAGAGTTGGCATTGCTGTGAGAAGGAGATCAGGGGTTTAGTACCCACCCATCCAGATATGCTCACTGACATTTCATGGCCAGAACAGCATAGACTGCCGCATTGTCAAGAAATAGAAGAAGACTGTTGTTGCAACAAATTTGCTGCACTGTGCCTTGGTCATCACCCACTCAACCATTAGGGCTACAGATAGCATCAATGTATTTTAAGTGGGCGGGCAGGATCTTTGAGTACACTATAGAATGATACAAATGAATGGGCAGAGAGAGAGACAGTGTGACACTGAAGTTTCTTATGGGGTGGTCTGCTTATTTATTCATAGAAGGTTGTCCACCAGTGCTGAGTTCTGAAACATACAGCACAGCCATGACAAAGGTCCCTATGGACCAGTTGTACGTAGAATATCAGGCAAAAAGGGAGAGCTCATCATAAAAAAGGAACACCTGAACATTCCTTCTAACACATATTGACAGCAAGTTTCCCCATATCTATATAAGTCTTATAAAAGCTACTAATGTTATAATGGGGAAGAGGACTGAGCCATCTCCCCTAACTACATACACACACACACACACACACACACACACACACACACACACACACACACACACACACACAGCTAGATACTGACTCTTCAGTTTCATTCCTGTACCAGTACCTCACAAACAAGCTTTAATATATTGTTGGACAACTGCAGCTTGTCCATACTACTAACAGACACACACACATACAAACACACACACGCATGCACACACTCCTTTATTCACATTCATAAACATAATGTAAAGAAGAACTTTACTGAAATGCATCATAAAGTTCCTAGACAACTGACTACATGATCTCTCTTAAGTGGAATGTATTTATATATAATGCAATGTTATACAGCTAGTGTTCCCAGTGCACGGACAACGTTTTTTTACAATTTTATTTTCGCTATTTTCATTTATCATCCCCTTTTTGAAAATTTTAAATAAAACTTAGCAAAGAGGCATAAACTATGCCCTAACAACCAGCAGAAAGAAAGTATACTAAAATGCATTAAAGATTCAGTGAAAAACATGACCAAAATGAAACAAACCTCATTCTGTAAACATTTTAATATCTAGCATTAAACAAAATGTTATCAAATCCAATATTTACAGAGCTGTATTCTTAAGCATTCAGAAATAACTCTCTGAAGTAATAATTCATTGCCTGACTTTAAAGGGAAAAACATCACATTTGCAGTGTTGCAGACTGGCACATTTTCCAGTACCAGTCCTGTTTCTTTTAACAGCATATCAATGAAAACCAGGAGCACCATCTCATGTACAGACAGACATGTCTTCCATCTTTGAACATTCAACAGAGAAGAAGCACAACATGGTCTATATAGACTCCTTTCACAGTTCACATGCAACTTTATGTTGTTAGACTCCATTTTAAATCCTATAACTTCCTTTTCATGAAACCATCTGGATCATTGTCAGATGTGGTCCTAGGCAGGGTAAAAGATCAATACATCCTGCCGTTCCAGTATTCCATTATTTGGCCATTTCTCGTTGGTTACCACAAAACATTGTTCAAACCTGTCACTGTACACACTATTTTCATCTTTACTTTTACAATGATTACAGAGATTTGGATTTAAATTAAAACCTCTTTCAGATTTTACAGCAAAAAGTCTGACACCCATTTGTTGAACTAAACAAAACAATCTCACATTGAAAACAGACAGCATGAACAACAGTAAACTTCTTTTCCCTTAACTCACATTTATTGAAAAGCCATTTGGAAACCTATTAAACTATAAGAGACTGTTTGGATTCTTAAGAAATCTCTAGAAACATGGTTAATTAAATCTCAGCTAGTAGAAAAAGCTAAAAAATGTTGATACTATTCTACCTTATACAAGAATCAGTGTAAAAGCCATGAAAGACTCAACTTTCAGCATTAGAAAATGTATCTTTTTATTTAGTTTTGTTGAATGGTGTTGTCTGACTGATATGACAGACAATAGGAGGAGGATACAGGAAGGCAAACTGGGCATGCTGCAACAGACATAAAAAGGTGGAAGCAGTATGTGGACAATGAGGTATACTTATAGTGATTTGAAGCAGCTACCATTCCATTTTTAAGCACCTTTATAGAGAATGGGCAAACTGTACATCAGCACCTTGATTGGAGATGAAAAGGTCTCCAGCAAGGCGTTAATGTACAAGTAATGCTCGTTAAAAAATGAATCTGTAGCTTATCGGCAGCATATCAAGCTAATGTGGAGCTTGAACAGAAGAAAACTAACGGCATCCATTATTTTACACTCACTAAGCAGTGCTTTAGCTGTTTAGCGAGCATAAAATAAAAAAGAAAAGAATGTGTGTGTGTTTATGTCTGTGTGCGAGATTGCATGCATGTATGAGTGCGAGAGAGAGATCGATTGAGCTATTATTTTACACTCGCTAATTAGCACTTTTGCTGTTTAGCGATTTTAACAAAATAAATGACAAAAACATGATTGTTGAGTAAAAAACCTTTATATATATATGTGTGTGTGTGTGTGTGTGTGTGTGTGTGTGTGTGTGTGTGTGTGTGTGTGAGATCGACCTTTCCCCTGGCAGAATCAGTGAAGAGATTTCCATACCTCTTAGTACAAGAGATCTGGACAGACAGACACAAAAAAATTGGGGAACAAAAGACAGAAAATAGGGACAGATTTTAAATATTGCTCTTATAAACTTAGAAAGCTGCTAGAATAACAGGGTTCCCATTAGCATGCATTTTCTGAAGCAGAGATGTGTGTGTTAGAGTGAGCGAGTGAGATGACTACTGGCAGCAGCAGTAAAGAGGTTTGCATAGCTCTGCACCTTTCAGCTGAAGAAATTGGGATAAAGTCTAAAATAAAGGGGGGACAAAGGCTCTAAAACAGAAACAGATTTTAATTATTGCTCTTATAAAATTACAAAATTGCTTAAGTAAAGGATTTGTGTTAGCATACATTTTCTGAAGGAAATAGAAGTCTGCAGCTCAAATGTATGTCATTATTTAGTAACTTCAATCTCCAATGACTGCAAACGAACCAAACAATTTAGGAGTAAGAGACCAAAAAGTAAAGTAAATACCTGGTTATTTTTTAAAGAGTTATATTTTAGATGTAAAATGTTTCCTCCCAACTCCATTAACATATACTACAACAAGTTTGAAACATTAAGCGGTGGAAGTATTTTACATCAAAAATATATTAAAAAAATATATATATATAAAAAAGGTAAATAGAACATAACAATTTTACAGATAGCCCATTCTCTAAGAGCAATAATGACCTCATGGTGTGTGTTAACATGCAATTAATGCCCTACCATGGGTGTAGAGGCCCTCCGCCTGTGACTTCAGGCCTCATAACACACTTGGGCAGGTGTTAATTACACATTAACACAAAACCCTGTCAGGCATTATTGCTTGCTTATTGAATGATCAATTGTGATACATTTATATAAAAGTAATCACGCCATATTAGTACATTCACATTTACAAATGTTATACATTATATATATATTGTTATATGTCATATAATCAATGCAACATTACATAAACGTTCCTTCTCCAAAATATATTTGCATGTATTGTTCCCTTTATTTCCATTTCTATATGTAATTTACTCCTACCCTTTTCTAAAGATCCCACTTCCTGTTCTTTTATCTCTATTATAACATTTACTATGTCAAGAATAGTTGGTTTAGATTTTAATATCCATTTTCTACTAATTGCTTTTTTTGGCAGCCACCAGATAAACTTCTACATCTTTGACCAGGTATATGTATCTGTATTGCCCCCAATAACCCAATTCAACACTGACATCTGGATAGAGGCAGAACTAGCTGAGCTGTGCAGCATTGGTTGCCCTGTGTGGTTTCAACAGTCCCCATATAGCCTTAGCATTCTAGGGTACAGAAAACATGATTGATGCGTGCAGTTCTAGGCATACAGTGCTGTGCAACAGAACTTCAAGGCATAATAATAATTACATTATTATTGTTGTTATTATTATTATGCAACCAGTAGCACTTTTAGTCAAATTCTGTACAAAGACTACAAAGCAATGTTTAGCACTGCAGTCTGAATGGTAAGAGTGAAAACATGCAGTTGCGAAATGACCTGATATAGTAATTCCTCTTCTCATGCAAGGTCTGTGTGGCAGGACAAACAGGTGGTAGATGCATTGTTAAAATAAACAGACCTTTTCCAAATAAAAAAGAAGCATGAAACTCACGTACAGCATTACTGACTAACCCTGGTCCCAAACGCTTTGTCACAAAATCATTTTATAAGGAACATGGCAAGATATCAGGGAAAGTTAGAGACATCTTGCAAAAACAGGGACAGCTGAGATGTATATTGATATTTCTGCTGCAAAATACACAGTAAAGCATTTTCTTTTTATTTGTTTTTTCCCTTATTGTTACACCAAGTGGACTGATGAAAAAGTATCTGTGAAATAGCCGAGTCGCACTACTGCAATGACATTGGCAACTGGGAACAATTTTACTTTAAGTTTACCTTAAAAAAAAAACATTTTGATTACAAGACTCAGCACCCAATGCCAGACTTTCTTGTTTAGCTGACAACTTATGGACCCTCCCATGGTTCTATTACTTCACGGAGACATTGTCATTTGCCTGATTGTTCCTGAAAGAAAATTACATTAAAAAAGAAAAAAAGATTATCAGATGCATGCAGCATCCACAAGTATGTGAGACCGATCACACAAAAGCTCAGTCAGTTAATGCATATACCAAGAATACTGCAATTCACTCTTTTATATTAAAACAATAGTGCAGACACAGTGTAAAAGTATATTTACAGGTAGGAAAACTGCTCCTTTGACGATCGTGTTTATTTGACACAATATGCTAATATGCTTCCACTCAATGTGAATGCAGAATACTACCGTTAGGTTTTGTTCACCTGGAGAAGGGAAACAATACCAGGAATGCCAGTAACGGCATACTTAAAGTAGTGAAGGTGGAGGGTGGGACAAACAAATACGAAGCATGTGTGATGGGAAGTTCTTCCTGAGTAAAGTTCAAAGAACGAACGCCCTGTTTATAGAAATTTGTAAAAATGCAAAGAAAATAATAAAAAATAAATAAATAAAAAAGCAGAAAGAAAGGCAGTATTCTTGTTTTTAAAAGAAAAGTTTTGCAGTGATGCAATAAAAAATGTTGACAAAACTCGGGCGCAGCAGCAAAAAGAGGGTGGCACACACCCCTGTGTCAGAGCCTAAATCTGCCATTTATACTGGTGAATGTCCTCACATATACTTTGTAACAATAACCATCTCTGACAGGCTTTCAGTAGCAGCAGCCTGTGCCTACACAAAGCTCGACACATTTGCTGTTGTGTAGACAATGCTTTACATGCCTCAGGAGCCAGTTGTGACTGTTGACTTTATCTGGCACCCCTGTGGACATGCTGCATGGTGAGTATTCTAACATTGTTCTATCCTCTTCCAGAGGTTCAGAAAGTGGATTCATTCAGATATAGAGCTTCATGGAGACTCAATCCCTTCTAGTAAAGGCATGTGCCCATGGTACAGCACCTGTAGCTTAGTAGTGGCCATGTTGGAGTCATCAACTTGCTATGGAGGTGAAGCCTCTGCCAACTTTGTGACTGTGTGCTACTGTCTTCAGGTTGTGTCATTAAAATAAGAGTAATGGCACTGTCGAATGTCAACATCAACTTTCTATACTGCACCATAGTCTACCAGTGATATTGCAGTTGCTGATATACCTATGAACAAAGGTGGCACCTTGCTGTTCCATTTCTCTTGAAGCTGTGATACATGACCAGCATACAGCTACTGTGTTTCGGGCTTTACAGGCCACAATTAGACCTCACCATGCTGGACGTTTAGAGACTGGTGAAAGAGATTTGTGCCACATGGCAAAACATGCAGAAAAAGGGAGTCCCATTAAAAGAAAGAGGAGATGCACCCCACTCACAGGTTCGTAATCTCCCCTGATGATGGAGAATTCACACACCTCCCAGGTAGGACTAAAATGATGAAGAAACAGTTTTACCAGGCTTCTCTCAAAATGAGTTCTCCTTTGGGGAAATCCTTGGTCTTAGAAGAGAACACTTCAAATGGGAGTCTGAGGGAGATGTCCAGTAAAAAGAAGAGGCTCCTGGCCCATCTAGGCTTGGGCAAACCTAAGCCCACTAGGATGCCCTTATCCTAGTTAATAAGGACAAGTTTGTAGTGCTTCATAAAAGTATGGACTGAAGAGCAACTTGCTGCCTCTAGAATACTTTTGGAGTCCACTCCTTTCCAAAATGCCACTGAAGAGGAAAAGGCCCTAGTAGAATGTGCCTTTACCTTGTCTGGATTTGCCTTGCCATGGTGGGTGTAACAACAAACAATACCAAAGAACGACCAATATGCAATTGTTAGAGCCAGGCTGACTTCTCTTTGTTCCAAAAAAAGGGAATAAAAAACCTTCTGGTCTTCCTAAAAGGCTTTGCTCGGTCATTGTAGAACCTGAGCTGCTGATGCACATCCAAAGTATTAATAACTCTTTCTCCCCAATTCTTAGGTTCTGGAAAGAACATAGAGAGATTGATGGACTGATTAAGAGTGAATTCTGAAACCACTTTCAGCATGAAAGAAGGATTAGCGTGCAACACAATTTTATCCTTGCAGATGTCAGAGCAATAAGCAAAACAGTCTTCCATATTAACAACTTGAGATCAGCATGAGCTGCTGGTTCGAAAGATGGCAAATGCAAATTTTCTAGAGCATAGCTGAACTCTCACAAAGGAGGAATTTGCTTTCAAGGGGACCTTATATGCAACACTCCTTTTATAAACTGTTTCACCAAAAGAAGTGGGTCCATAGGCAAATGATAAGCCATCCTGAAGTAGCTCACACAAACATTTCAAAATGGTAGGATATTAACCTCAATGGACCCCCTATTTCCATTTAGGCACCACTTGGGAAAGCCTCACCCATTTATAAACCTATAAGATTTTCTAGTAGCATATTTTCTGGTCTCCTTTAACACCTGCTGCACACCTTCAAGAAACAGGTGCCTAAAATGAATCAAAACTGAATCATCCAGGCTGTCAACTGAATTTTCTCTACGCTGGGGTGTACCAGATGACCCTCAGACTGTGTGAGCAAATCCAGAGTGTGAGGAAGTTTGTGATAATTGCTCATAGCCAATACCATTAAAAGGGAGAACCAAGATTGCCCTGGCTAATAGGGTGCCACCACAATGATCTTTGGCATTTCTCTCTCTGGACTTTGACAAGTAAAGGGTGGAAACTCATATAACACTTCAGTCCAACAGAATGAGAATGCATATGTCCTCCAAGCTTGGCTGCAAGAATGCCCAGAACAGATTTTCTCTAGTTTTCTGTTTTGAAAGGAGGCAACCAGATCTACTTGAGGCATTCCCTACATCTGGACTAGATCCTGGAATACTAATGGCTGAGCTTCAACTCATGAGGGTCTGCCCAGGATCTGCTTAGCCTGTCTGCCATAATGTTCTAATCTGATGAAATGTAAAACGCCTGGTGAGCCAGCAAATACTGACAAGCCAGCTCCCAGGTCTGCACAGAGGGGAAGCCGTTGTACTCCCGTTTGTTGAGATACCACATCACTGTGGTGTTCTCTGTAATCATCTGTAGAGGACCTGGATTCCATATGTGATGAAAACCTTCAAAGCATGAATCACTGCCGACATCTCCTTGATACTGATGTGCTTCTAATCGCTCTGACAACTCCAAGTGGCTTGCACTTGCTTCCCCATTGACACAGCTCCCAACGTGAAGTCAGACAAATCTGGACAGAATGCAATGTAATCATAGGGGGGAATGGACATCCTAAATTGATATTTAACTGCTCTCACTACCACTGTAACTGTTGTCTGATGAAAGGAAGCACTGGCAACTAGGTTTCCAAAGAATGAAGATGCTTGGTCCAACAATTCCAGTGATATCATGAGAATCATGAATGCCACGTGCCTCAGAATTTTTAGGAATTCTCAAGCTGGGGTGACATTCCTCTAGGAGAATTTCAAAAACACTGTTTGGTAAGAAAGAATCTTGCCTTCAGGCAAAAAAGGCCATTCTTATGTTTGAGTCAAAAAGACACCCTAGAAATTCCTTGTGAGGGGGTCAGGTATGACTTCAGGAGCCCCAACTTGAACTCTAGAAGGCAGAGTAAGGGCTAAACCTTCTGTAATGATTCCAGTCACCTGGACACACACTAAGCACAGATCACAATTTGTCCAAGTAAGGAGAAATGTGGATGCCCACAGTCCGACAGTGGGTCACTACTGGTGCATGACATTTTGTAAATGATCAAGGAGCAGTGGATAGCCTAAAGGCAATACAGAAAACTGGAGTGAAACCCTGGAACAACAAATCTCAGATACCTCTGGAAACCATGAGTGATGGGGATATGATGACAGGCATTCTTTATGTCCAGGGTCACCATGAAGTGGTGGTCCGAAAGAAGCAAAAGCACTGTCTGCATGGCGAACATCTTGAACCTGGGAATTTGGATGAAGCTATTCTGACAAGACAGGTCTAATACTGGTCTCCATGCATTTTCTTTTTCGAGAACCAAGAAAATTTGGGAATAAACCCCCTTCATTCTTTTGGAAGGCAGCACTAGTTCTATGACTCCAAAGTCCAGCATATACTGGGAAATAAGAGGGAGCAACAAAGTCTGATCTGAGAATGTGAAGGAATTCCTCTGAACAAAGCAGGAGAGGAGAAGCACCCGAAGGGAAACTTGAAAAAGATGGCTTCCTCATCTCGGCACAGTCATAAGTTTGGAAGGGGGTTATCCTTTTTGGGAAAGAGAGTCTTCTTGCTGGACTTCGAAGAGCGAATGTCCTGCCATTTCCTAATGCTACCTTGGTTCTTGGTAGGCTGGGACTTCTGTTTAAGTGGCCACCGAAAAATATCCTGTTTAAAGGATGAAAACTTGGGAATTAAAAACATTTTTGACACACCCTGCATCAATTTACCTCTGTCATCCTAGTGTTTAAGGATCTGATTAGCTGCAGTACGAAACACAATCAAACTCGATTGGAACATTTAAAATGCCATTTTTTAAATCATCAGGAAAATTCTGTGTGTGCAACCAAGCATACCTCCTCATCACCACTGACAAAGTTGCAATTCTAGAATGTGTTAGCCCTCTCTAAGTTATGCCTTAACTCATACTGACACCTGAGAAACACTGGAAACAATATATTTGACAAAAAAACTTTTTCTCAACAGGCAACAATGCAGCAAAGTCTTCTAAACTCTACCTGCATCTCAACATAAACTTCCATATAAAGCAGTGACAGTTAAATATTTTTAAAACTACCATGCTGGATTGCCCCAGCTACTTCCTCTGAGATTCTAGCCACTTACCTAGTTTATCTTGAGGGACTGGACTGGCAGAAGACAGATTTTTTTTTATTAGAAATGGTAGCTAAAGACACAGAAGCATGGTCTGCAGACAAGTGCCCCTGGAGACCCAGTAAGGCAGAGAAAACCCTAAATATTTTTTTTAGGGACAGCCTAAGTAAGGGAGAATTATAGGCATTCTTAAAAACATCCTCCCATGCTGTGATCACTGGAGGTATGGGTTTAAGGATTGCTGCCTCATTCTCCAAAAGATCATAGATCCTGTCAATCTCAGGGGCAGTAGAAGACAGCTCCCAATTAAATACATCCCTAAAGCATTTGGGAAAAAGATTGGGTTCCTGCATCTGCTCATCATCAGAGGAAATTGGCTGATTTGAATCAGATAGGTAAGAACCCACTGACACATGATCCCCTTCAAATTCAGGATTCACAGCCGAAAGACAGAGTGTAGAAGCATTAATGTTGTTATTAACATGAGTGTGCAACCTGCGATTTACTGCTTGAACAATGGATCTAGTCACAGCCACCACCACCAGTGGAAACCTGAAAGAGACTGTTCCTCATCTACATGGTAGGTTTTCTGTCTTTTATATTAACATGTACAATATTAGTGGGAGAATCTCCAGGGGGAAACTTAACCCTGGCAATGGATTCTGCACCCCTGACTTCCAATATACCTAAAGAATTTGGTTCTCCTGTACCTGAACCAATCAACGGTACAGCCCAAGAGGATGTGTCTGACCCTTGTGCCATGCACAGTTATGGTATCAGCACCACACCAGGGTCCTGGAGGTAAAAGAAGGTGAGTGGTCCAACAGCCTGCTCTTGGTTGAGGCTACTGCAGTATCACAAGCCATAGGCTGAGGCATACTTTTTTATTTATTTTTATGTTTTTAGGTGCAGACGGGGTTGATGGCAGACCTGGTGGTGGGGGACCATAGTTTCAGAGTTCATCTAGACAGGGGGCAAAAATCAGCCAGGTCAGTGCAAACTGCTGGTGAAAGAGTATTCCTAGTATACAAAGGGATAACACCTCTATATTTCCCTTAAAATAGCAATGGAAAGACTATTTAAATAAATAAACAAATAGAATACTGTACTGAAGCAAAAAGCCAGTAATTCAGTAGATACACACTAAGCACCAATACATATTAATAAATCCCACAAGAAAAAACAATAAATGGCTAATTTAAGTTCCACAAGTATAAAAATGGTGTACATTAGATGTATGTATGGAATTTGGTTTAAACTTAAGCAAAATTACTGTCAGAAAACAAAACTGTGTCAATACTGTGATTTAAAAAACAAAAAATTGTTTAAAATATCATTAAATTTCCTCATTTACTTTTTTATAGAAAGATATAAAGAAAAAACTGGAAATAGCAAGTTTTCCTGTTAAAAGACTGATCCTTCACACCCACAGACATGCAGTGGGAGGAGTCTGAAGCTCTGACAGATTGCCAGAGAGAGGGTAGCATGGCACTACTACCCATATACCAGTAAGGCAATCTGTTTGTTGAACATCAATCCAGATACACTGAACAATGCTTAGAGAGATACCTTACTAAAAGGATAGAAGGACTAAACAATAGGCCTATGTCGCAACCTCAAAGGCAATACACAATTGTGTGCAGAGCTCATTGTAAATGGAGCCACTTATACCAAGCCAGAAGATATAGCAAACCTACTGTCTTTGAAATTCAGCTCCAACTTTACCCATCTCTCCTGCCTCAACCTTCCCTCAGGAAATACCATTAACTCCCCTGCTGTTACTAAGGAACAGGTCCTTAATGCTCTAAGGCCACGAATACTGCATCAGTGGGCTCAGACAATATCCCAGGATGCCTTCTAATTAACACGCAGCATGACCTATCAGGCCCTCTGGAATTGAACTGCACAAAGGTGGGCCATCTACAGATCCTGGAAACTACAGACCCATAAGTCTCACTAGTCTTGTATGCAAATCCATGGAAAGAATTATCATGGAAATGATCAATAATGATATAGTAAACCTCCAGACACTGGACCTAACCCAATTTAGTTTCGTCAAGGGCAGGTCATGCCTACTCAACCTGCTGGACTTCTTTGAGAAGGTCACCAAAGCAATGGATAAGGGCAGAATGATTCACACTGCCTACCTTGAATTGTCCAAGGCATTTGACACAATACCCCAGTCTTGCATTGATGACAACTTCAGGAGGTTGGGTACACACCTGTATGTCACCCAGTGGATAGCCAACTGGCTCACAGACAGGAGCCAGGAAGTTAGAATTGTGTCCACCTCTACAAAGAGGCCAGTCACAAGTGGAGTCCCTCAGTGATCTGTCCTTGGACCGCACCTTTTTGGCATTTACTTCTCTGAAGTCAAGGCCAATGTCAGTGGTCTCTGACTAAATATGCAGATGATTGAAAATTGGGAGTTGTCATTGAATCCCACACTGACACAAATGTTCTGCAGGAAGGACTAACACAGACAAACAACTGGTGTCAGAGCTGTGGACTAAAACTAAATGCCAAGAATGCATAATAGTATCCTTTGGGAAGTCATCCATCCCTGGTAACTATCATATTGATGACACACCCCTTAGAACTGACCCAGTAGTCAGGGACTTTGACCATCATATATCTACAGTAGTGAGGAAATCATTCTATATTGCACAATTTATGAACAAAGGTATAGCATCTAGGTCCAAGGAAGTAATTGTTCCAATGTATTCAGCATTTATCAGACCTATCATTGAGTACAATGCCCCCTTTGCTATGTACCTAATCAGGCATATCCAACAACTGGAATGTCCACAGAGGTTCCTCACTAAAAGAATACAGGGTACAAGTAAAATGTCGCATGAAGACTGCCTCAGGGCTCTATTCCTGTATTTTGTCTCCTACAGGCTGTTGAGGGGAGATCTATGCCTGGCATACAGGGCATTGTTAGACCCCACTCTGATAGACCTCCTGCATATTCACAAAACAAACAGCACAAGAATTACCCATTCTAAAGACTTAAACTTTGTCTGTGATATAAATAGGACCTGCTGGAGAGACAGGTATGTATCCCAGGGCAGTCTCCCCCTCCATGTGAAGCAGAGTTCCTCCCTAACCCTATTCAAGTGCAACTTGGACAACTGGATGGGAACAGGAAATTCATCCCTAGTTTGGCATCTATGTCTCTAATGGACATAGGCAACCTGTAAATGTTTAATTTCCCAAGCCCCTGCTTACACTTATCAAGGGTACCAGAACGTGTCTTACATTTGGGATGCATGGTTAGGCTTAAAAGGCCCTTGTGGTTGTTAGCCTAGTAAACACCTATGAGTTATAACAATGAGTCATTAGTCTGAAATCTTATAATATGATGTAACCTAAAAGCATGACAAAGCTAACAGAAAAGTATGGCATATTGAGGTTGATGTGTTCTCTGCTCTTTTGTGAATCACATTTAAACCACACTGGTAGGTGTGTGGAATGTAGATGCACTGTTCTCAGTACAGCCATGCATGTTTTCACCTATTTGCACACTATGAGGACTGGCATCATTATGTGATGCTCTAGAACACCTTATCTGCTGGGTTATCTAATTAGCCAATCTGACATTTTTCTGCTTGTGTTGCTGTGTGGTGGTGTCTACTGTACAGTGTGAGCAACACCACACACAGCACTGGTATCAGCAGGCAGTGAGTACACTGTGTGCATTATTTATCCTTTGTGACTGTACCACCTGTATTGTGTCATGATATATAGGTCCTTACCTGACATTGCTACTTTTCCAGTGTTAACCAGTACTAGGCTTGTTTCCCATCCTCTTTATCAAATGTTTCATTGACCTCCAGGGACAAAACTCAGTGTGCTGCTGATGGCTGGAGTACTGGTTGTTTTTGCATAGCCTGAACTGTCTACTTTCTGATAGTCATGTGACACACTATGACACACACAGCTGTGATCTTAATAAGTTTGGCATGTGCAGCAGTACCCATCTTTAGATTTTCTTCTTCTTTCGGCTTTTCCCGGTTAGGGGTCGCCACAGCAGAACTCCGGTCCGCTAATGATTGGCAGTAGATTTTTACGGTGCCGAGGTGCCAGCATGATGCCCAACCTTCAACGAAGGCACGTCCATTCACGCATGTCTTTCGAATGCCACTCGACCGCAGGGAGGACATGCAGACTCCACACAGAAGCACTCCAGCCGAGAATCGAATGGGAGAACCTCTTGCTGTGAGGTGACAACGCTACTGCTGCACCACCGCGGCAGTGACTTAGACATAAAATGCAGGTCTTGAGAAACCTGCATATACATTTAACAGAAGCACACGCCTGTCCGTGGGCAGCATTGTAGCATTCATGTATGTGGATGCATGGTTCAGTGTATTATATATACACTGTTGACTGTTCATGCTGTTTGGGGAGAGTTACTGCACACAACATATACACAGAAGAAGTTGCATGCATTTACTGTGGACAATGATTCCTATGGTTCTTATTCATTTGACTGAATACCAAATGCCATGACCTGTTTTGCCTGAAAACTCATTTGAGTGAAAAGCAGCTCCACAACAAATATACAAGCAGCTCCACAACAAATATACCACACAAAATGTTTTTGCAGGGGTACAAGCCTCCTGCACCATTTGGGGGTCTTTGCCTTCCACAACCCCCCCTTATTTATTTATATATATATATATATATATATATATATATATATATGTGTGTGTGTGTGTGTGTGTATATATATATATATATATATATATATATATATATATATATATATATATGGGTCTAGGTTACAACGTCGACAGATGAGAAGACCGACAGCGAAATCACCGACGCCAGAAGATCGACGGATGAAAACACCGACGCGGAGAACACCGAGATGGGGAAAGGATGTGTAAGTATGCGGTAGTGATGGACGTTAGGGTGCGAGTAAGGTAAGTGTGCGATGTTGACAGTCTGTAGGGGTAGGGGTGGGTTAAGTGAGTTAGGGTTAGGGCGCGAGTTAGGTAAGGGTGCAGTAGTGAATGTTTTGGGTTAGGGGAGGGTTAAGTGAGTTAGGGTTAGGGCGCGGGTTAGGTTAGTGTGCGATAGTGACGGACCTTAGGGTTAGGGTTTCGGTTAGGGTTGTGGTAAGGTTTAATGTTTGTTTGTTAGGATTTAGGTGTGCTTGTGTTGTGTGTGTGGTTTTTGGTCAGGGAATTTGTTTTATTTATTGGTTGTTGTGATGATGTGTTGAGTGTGTGCGGTGTCGTGTTTGTGAACTGTCGATGATGTGGTGTCGGTGATGTCGTTGTCGATGTTGTGTGCTGTCGGTGTTATAACCTGGAACCATATATATACACACACACGCACACACACAGTCAGTGCTGGAGAGGAAACACAAACATCTACACATCTGGGGGTACAACATGACACTGACCATTGCAACCTAAACGTACTCTCGTGGACTCAACATCCCTAATAACTCCAGTGATAAGAAGTTATACCATCACATACTTTCTGTAGATTTCTACTCTTTTCATTCAAATGGGTTTTCATGCAAGTGGGTTTGAAAATGTGGGTTTCTTAGCCCTAACACCTTCCCAGATGCCAAGAAGAGTAGGATAAAAGCCCTGTGAGGAAAGAAGTCCATCCATCTGCCACCATCTCTTTCACAGCTGTCACCTTCCAGACTCACATGATGATACCTAAGCAAGATTCTGACGCAGACTGAAAAATTAGGGCTATATTCCTAATTATGAATTGCACAAGTGTGCAAGTGGATATGGTGAACTGCACCACTGCATATAATGGAAATGCAACATGTTTGAGCAAGTGGATATGGTGAACTGTACCACTGCATATAATGAAAATGCAGCATGTTTGAGCATGGCGGTGTTAAGTCCCACACCTATACAGCCTGTGTAGAACCACCTAACCAAACTGTGCATAACTGTAACTGTGCAAGTCAAAAAAAAAGTGTGCAAAAGAATCCTGCAGATACGTAGGATTTGCAAATATGTGAAAGTCAGCTGTAAGTTTATAAGTTTTGTTAAGTGTTAATATTGCAAATGTTAGTATTGTAAGATTTCACTGTGAGAAGCTGTACATACCCTGCCATTGTGGCGTGAGAATGTGGATGAACTCACTACACCAACAGCCTTAATATGAAGGTGGTCATTGACAGGTATCAATCTATTTGACTTACTTGTATGGAAATGGGGTGGATAGTAAAGTAGGAAACATGGGGAAGAGAAGATATGGGAAACACGGTATGATGACAAAAGAGGATTGAGGAGGAGATAGTGGGGAAGAGGGTGTACTACTTTGTTGGGGTTAGAGTCCCCTTTCCTGCATTTTATAAGGGGAGAGGGAGAAAAATATAGGGCAGCAAGGTTGGGAATGTGTAATAGGGAAGACTGAAGTTATGATGAAACATAAAATCAGACAAGACAGACAGGGGTGGGTGTTCATGCAGTAGACAGGGCTCACAAGGGGAGAGGAAGACAGACTGAGGATGAACAACTGGTAGTCTGTGGAGAGCAAGAAACAAGGAGTGGAAGTGACAGAATAGGGTGGCTGTACAAATGATGGGTGATAGGAGGGAGAGCACAGGACTGGCACACTAACAGACCATCCCAGAGACTGCTGTTTAGAGCCCTGATTAGCAGTGTCAGGGCAATTAGTCCCCAGTGTTGAGTGGGAGGGTTCCTGTGGCACAATATCTGGAAATTGTTTGAGTCTTGCACTCAATGCAGGAGGAGCTGGTATGGGCCAACCGCCTCCTGTCCAGAGCTCTCACAAATGCATCCTGTACAACTGGCTGTAGCTGAGGTTGCTCAGGCTGGAGCATGTATCCCGGCTGCTTGCAAGAGAGGAGCTTCTGCATCTCCCTGACTAAAACAATACCAGGATGTACATGTGGTAGTGCTCCATCTCTTGCAGCAGCAGAGATTTGCAGCTTCTGGACCTCCAGATGGAGACAAACTAGGAAGAAGGCAAGCATTAATATAATGGAAATTAATAAATGATGGCAAATAAATTGGAATTTAATGAAAGAAAGTGGGAGACACAAGATCAAGGAACCAACTGCCCCAGCTTGCTGAGGTAGGTACTCTGGTTAAGCTAGATGTTTTCCCATGCTGCATAACAAAAGCAGACAAGAAAATATGCACTGTTAGTACAGAGCAAAACCTGCATCATCATGTCAACTATAGTTTTTAATGTCTGTTAGACGGGTATCAGAACTCCAAGCTTTATCAATACATCCCCCTTACATGATTTTTCACAAAGACAGAGTCTCCCTGAGAACTAACCCTTCATTCCTCCCCAAAGTATGTTCAGAAGTGAATTTACATCAATCCATAGACTTGCCTGTTTTTTCCCCAAACTATGGCAACAAGTCAGAGTACAAATTACACCAACTGGACATACACAGACAATTACATTTCTACTTCCATAGAACAAAGGAGTTCAGGAAATCAGAACAACTGTTTGTATTTTTTCAGATAAAAAAGAAGAGTGCCTCCATATCAAAGGTCACGCTTTCCAAATGGCTTACTGATTGTATAACTTTCACATACAAATCTCAGAATACAGAACTTCCAGGAAAAATAAAAGGCCACTCCACAACAGCTAATAGCAACCTCGTCGGCCTTTGAGGTGAGGCTACCCATGGATTCAATTTGTTCAGCAGCAATGTGGGTAAAGCCTCATACCTTTATCACTCATTACAAAGTTGATTTGGCCTACAGGAACAGGGCCTCTTTTGGGTCCACTGTTCTGAAGAGTATTTTCCCTTGAGCCACCCAAGAAAGAAGGTGCTAGGGATGCTGTCCCAACCAGCAATGAATGAAGGCGAGATAGGGCAACATAATATTAAGAAGTTATGTACTCACCATAACGTTCCATGTTTGTTGTCCATCTCACCTTCTTTCTTGCCTCCCACCCTCCTTCCCCCAGCCTTCGCTCCGGGAAGATCGAGAGGTTTCTTGCTAATTGGACCTTGATGTTCTCTGAATCTCTTCCTTGGTTCCTTTATTGGATATGGTTATATGTTTAGGGGTAGTAGTTATAGTATCTGCAAACACAATCTGGGTAATGTTCCCTGAGCATGATGGGATAGGGTATAGCTACGAGCCAGTATAGGCTACCAGCAATGAATGAAGGTGAGATAGGACAACATAACATTGTTAGTTTCACTCTATTACTTTTGATTTTACATTGGAGCCTTTCTCCACGGGCCTCCTGTGAATAAAAAAATACCTATAAAAATTAATCAGAAGAGGTTAGAAAAGGTTATGCAGATAGACTGGAAATTTAATTTGCAAAGCAACAGTGGAAGGACACCTCTGTGATTAACAAGTATGCAACAAAGTCCAGAAAGCTTAGGATTTTCACATAGAAGTATATGTACAGGTAATTTTATACCACAAGCAGACTCAAGAGAATTTTTTTTTCTTGGGTAGATAGCAAATGGTGATGGTGAGACGAAAGAGAGACAGGTGACTGGGAACACATTTGTTGGGAATTTAATGAGTTGGCAGATTTTAAAAAATCCCTACAGATTGCTTTGTCAGAAATATTGGGGGAGGAAATGACTGCAGCTAACAACATAATTCTTTTGAACTGGGATATAAGACCTAAATTGCCTTGACAGGGCCTTACTAAGTTTAATGCTACTAGTTGCCAAAAAAGCAATTAATATACAATGGTAATCAAAATCTAAACAGGCCATAAATGAAGTACTGAATATTGTAAAGGTGATAAAATAATTGGAAATACTATTTTTAGAAAAAGGAGTAGACTGAATATAAATAATTGGACTTTGAAGGAGCAACAGCTTTTAAGGAAATGAGTCTGCCATTACATTATTGTGACAGTCTCAATGGCTGCTGCTTGGAAATCTGCTATTTGCACCACACAGTGGCACAACTGCCAAAACCGAGCTTTACAAATAACGTTAGGTTCAGAAAAGAAATGCATTTCAGGATGGACAATATTTTATATTTTCACAATGGTTGTTTACATTTCTCATATTTCAGAACAACCAAACCAAGAAGACACATGAAGACTTCAGCAGGTCAGTAATACAACTTACTTAGGACTTCGGAGTACACAAGCTGTAAATTAATTCAACTGGTCAGGTCGACAGAGATATTGCTCAAAAGTAGCAATTCCCATCCAAAGAATTAAGTATTAAGCTCCATTACTGCTAGCATACCTCCAAATTCTTACAACTCCTAACGCAGTGATGCTGTATGCACATATGCTGGCTTTTTACACCACTGCCTATCTATTCACTGATGCAAGACTCAGAGGGTAGAGTGTCTGATCTTTAACCACAAAGCTCAACAGGCAAGGTCCTTCTGAGTAGCTGTGTTTGATGATGAGTTGCTAAAAGTTAAATCTAAACAATAAAAGATTACACGCTCTGTGACATGCACTATGAATATACTGAAAAATGAATGGGCCAGTGTGAGGATTAACATTTTCAGTAGTAGATTACATAACCCTACGACTCTGGGACAGGATAAACTAACATAACTGGAGAAGCACACACAGGTATGGATGCTGATGAACAAGCATGGTCGCTGCCTTCATACTGCTCACCCTGCCCTTATCCATTCTTTCTATCACCTGTCCCAGGCATCTTTACACCCCTCAGTAAGCCTATACCCCACTGCTCCCACCTGCATTTACATTCTTGTAATCTATGACTCTGATATTCTCTCTGTTAGTTAATATTTTTTGATATCCATTTTAAATCAACCCATCAGTTGTCAAGTATACCATCATCTTTCATCAGCTTTTTTTTTCATATCCACACTATTTACATTCACTCACCACCACTTCAACATTTCTAGGCAAAAAAAAAAAAAAAACCTGCTTATTTTTCATTCGTACCAAACACGTTCTTCATTAAGGTATTATAATCTAGAGACATGTCTGTCACTGAAAGGACATACAGGGCCACAGATGAAAATAAGTAATTTCTAGGATTATGTTTCAATCAAAAAATGGTAAATTAAAAACATATTTATCCATCTTTTTACTTGAGTGTGTTGTGATATCCATTTCTCTCCTCTCTGTAAGGATGGGAGTATTTACCAAGTCACGTCCTCAGATATCTGCAAATACGTGGTTAACCATAATGTAAAACATCTTCCAGTTTGTGTGTGATCAGATTGCTGTTGTCACTACACTTTTGTTTGTTCTGTCCTTTCTTGTATTCAGTTTATAGAAGATATATTTGTTGCCTAATAAAGCTACCTCACAGACCCATACAGAAGACTCCCTCAGAAAGTCAATAACAAAAGTGGGGAACAGCTCTCTTCTCAAAACTCACTGCCCAGCATATAGTTAAAAACTGGAATCTGTAAATTCTGAATGCAAAAAACTGCTCACCAGATTAAACCAGTTCCATCTCTTTAGAAATAACTGTCTCTACATCTGTTTTACTTCTACAAGAAGTATAGTGGAGTACTAACACTACAGTTTTAGGGGAGGAAAAAAACAAACGTTTCCCAGCTTACCTTGTCTTACTTTTCTGGTGATGGAAACTTGACATTTAATACACTTTTTCATTCGTCTGGAGCATTCTGTGAAGAAACAATAAGACAGGAACAGTATTACTAAAATATTTTCTAAATCCAATTAATTTGAAGCAGCTGCTGTTGACAGCCACTATTACTGTAAACTCTCAATGTTCTGAAAATTTGCCTGATCAAATTCAAATCAAATCTCCATAAAAATGACATTCATTCTAAGGTTGCAGAACAAACTGCAAATGATCCCTATAAAATGTAAAGAAGGACTGCAGTTTTAACAGGCAGCACTATTTTTTTTCTTTTGGTAACCTGGTAAGTAAACTGATTTATATCAACCATAAACAGAATGACAGTTACAAAAGTAAACATAGTAAATATATACAGACAGTTTTTAGTAGCAAATCAATAAATATGTTTTGGGTGGGAGAAGAAAAGTGGAGTATGTAAAGAACATTCATGCAGACAGAGAAAGAGTAAGCAGAATTCACACAAGCAGAGACCTGTGGTCAGTGATGAACTCTACAGCCTAAAGGTGTGAGGCAAAATTGCATCATCTTCATCAGTCAGGAAAAAATCTGCATTTTACTTCATTGTTCTGAGCCCAGTCTTTGATTGTGGAAAAGGTTATTCTGTAGGATTCCTTCAAACCAGATACTCAAGCCAATATAAAATAATTATCTGTTCAATGTGGGGTCATGCATGCTAGTTAATAGCTACAGATCATCCAAACACAAAGCACATAAAACTCTGGCAAGAGCAACTCGGTATTTTCAAAGCACTACTTTTTAATATGCATACTTTTTGAAAAATATAAAATGTCCCGAATGTTGTGGGACCAGTTTTAAAGTACACCCCTCACCATTTTTGGGTTAAACCTTGCAATAAAAAAACAGACATATGGTGACTGCTTCAGAGTCTTGAATAATTTCCAAACAGTGAATGTAACTAGTTACAGTGAAAAAGACATACACAGAGTGCCCTACCAGGTAGACCTTACAGCAAAGCAAAGTTAGCACTGTCCTTAACATTTAGACAGTGGATTTGTAAAGCCATCTGAGTTTCAGAAGCCTCTCTAAACTTTAAAAGAAGCAGGACAGCCTTGCCAAAAAAAAAAAAAAACAGCATTTTATTTTTCAAAATAATTTTTTTGCTAGTTATGTTTAATGATACAATAAAGAACAGGTGGAGGCTTTGCGAATTTCCGGTACCAATACCCCTTGTAGACAAGGATGCCTACACAGTGCTTATGGAAAAGATCTTGCCTTGGCTGGAGTTACTGTGGTGTGTGTCACAACAGAAGAGATGAGAACAGTGGATGAACTGATCAGAGAAGCACTGTAACAAACCTGGCTTACCCTCATTCTTAATGGCAAACTAGGCACACTGCTATTTGCTTGTTCTTTCTTGACTAGCACTTGAAAATATGAAATTCAAGGATTCTGTCACTGCTTAAATTCTGGAACATTCAGCAGGAACCTGAGATTATGAAAACTAACAAGGTTAGTCATGTACTGGACAACTGCAACATAAGCTGACCAAGTTCGCAGACGACTGCAAACTAGGGGCTATAACTGACTCTCCGGCTGACACAGACATCCTCCAAAAGGGTCTCACTAAGACAGATACCTGGTGTCAAAACCATGGCCTCAAGCTAAATGCCAAAAAGTGCATAGTCATCCCCTTTGGGAAAAAAACAAAGTAGCCACAAACTACCACATAGGTGGTAGCCCCCTAAATACAGAAAACGTAATAAGGGCTCTGGGACCCAAGTAGATAGTAATCTTTCCTTTGATAATCACATTGCCAAAGTGGTTAGAAAATCCTTCTATGTGTCCCACGTAATCACAAAAGGGTTTGCGTCCAGATCAAAAGAAGTCATTGTGCCCCTCTACGCATCACTCATCAGACCCATCATAGAGTACAACGCCCCATTTGGGATGTACCTTACAAGACACTTTAACAGCTGGAAAGACCACAGAAGTACCTCACCAAGAGGATCACTGTCCTCACTGTCCTCAAACAGATGCCCCATGCAGCCCGACTGAAAAAACTCCAGCTGTACTCAGTTGCATGCTGCCTACTCAGAGGTGATCTATGCCTGATATACAAGGCCATGTCCAACCCAGAATTGATGGACATGCTCCACCTAAAGAAAACCATATCCCCTCGAGCCACACGCTCTAGGGATCTAAACCTCACCACAACAATAAACAGGACATGCTGGAGGGCTGGATTCCTGTCCCAGAGACTTCCCATTCTCTGGAACAAGATTCCACTCTACATTAGGCAGAGCTCCTCGCTAACACTCTTCAAGAGAAACCTTGATGAGTGGATGGGAAATAGAAAGTTTACCCCGGGGATCACATCAATGGCTCTGCTGGACAGAGGCACAAGGAACTAATCTAAGGGGGCGGCGAAAGCCAACACAATTCCGGCTAGGCTTATAAATGCCTTCGGGCAGATAGTCTAGTACCTACCTATGAACCTATTAGAGAGCAAAGATAACGCCAACAATGTATGCAAAGAAAGAATAAGGCAGCAAGAGAAGTTCATAATTTTATATATAACTCAAAAGAAGACGAAGATGTGTCTTTAAAACCAAGTCTAAGTCACAAGACACAACAGGGGAACAGCTTGCAATTTTACATGCATATTTTCTCTATAGCATATCTCAGTGGCAAATTTCTAGGCAACAGTGTGACCAAGTAACTGAGACAGGACAAAGGCACACTGTCCTGGAGACATGCTGCAGTGTGAGATTGAAACAGGGGTATTGTGTACTTGAGCACACAGCACCTGGTTTGCAGGTCAATGGAAGGGAGGCAGCACACACCTTGCAGACTTCATGAAGCACGTATTTGTGGAAGGCTTTCTAGCAAAAAGGACCTCAGCCTCTCACATGGGGATCGCAAACTAGTGGAGAACAGCAGCAACAATAGTCCCAGAATGCAGGCAAGTCAGCTCCTCTGTAACAACAAAACTTCCAAATGAAAAAAAATATAAACAGAAGGTAACGACACGACCTGCAAAATGTATAAAGTTTTAACAGAGTAGGTAAGAGTTTTCACATCTTAAAGGACGCTTCATTAGACCATACAACCTGGAAATAAGCACATACAAGATATATATATATATATATATATATATATATATATATATATATATATATATATATACACAATTTAAAAAAAAACTAACAGCTTGAGATCACTTAAAAAACAGGTCTGTTTCTAAGATCTCCCATCCTCAAATCTTGTGATACTAACTGCAACACTAAGAAAGAGAAAATGGCTTCTTGAAACAGAATGTTTAGCCAGTACATTCTTATCATCAGCCTTCCACATCTCATACTGAGGACCACGTATCTGCTCACGAGGGGAGCAATTTGTTTTGCCCACATAGAAAGCGGGGCATAACCTGCATCTGGCTAAATATACTACGTTCTGACTAGTACAATCAGCATAGAAAGTAAATGTATATATTCTCTTAGTTGAAGGGTGAGCAAAAGTATTCCCTTTTTCTATAAATGAACAGGCACTACATAATCGACAACTATATGTACCCATATGTTCAGACCGTACAGATGCCTTTTGGTTCACCTTATAACATAAAAGGTGCTTCAATTACTTCTTATTTCTGAAGCAAAACCTAGGTCCATCACCCACTATACCTTTAATCTTCTCATCAATTGTTAAGATGTACCAATTCTTTTTCATAATGTTACAAACAACATTAACATCTGAAGAACAATAAAGGGATATCCCAAGTTTGTCAGTTCCAGCTCTTTCTCTTACAAAGCTACTGTCTTCTCTTTTATCTGAAAAATAAGGTTTACCTTTCCCTTGTCCATCATTATTCACGTCAAGGGACTTATTAATCTCATTTTCAGCATAGCCCCTATCTAAAAATTCCCTTCTAAGGTTGCATATCTCTCCCATAAATTTTTCTCATCATTATTAAGCCTGGACATCCTCATAACCTGCCCCTTAATAATTTTATTTATTTTACATTTGTTTACTGGGAAAATCCGACTGGGTGAAAAATCCATTTTCAGCGGAGGCCCGGGGAGAAAAGCTCCGCACAGAAACAAACAAACAATGTAAGTAGAACATATCAAGGTTACATGATCATTTGTAAAGGGGATATACAGGAAATACCTTGACAAGACATTAGAACATATACAGTTGGATGACATAAAAGGCAAACAATTAGATATATATTATACATACTGTTAATCACTCTTACCTATTAAAAAGATATGCACAGTTTGACAGGGCAAAGCAGTATTCATTGTTATACAGATCCTAGGTTAAGTAGTTTTCTGCTATAAATATAAATTTTATGAATTCTGCAGAAAAGTTAGACATTTTGAAATTAGAAAAGGACAGTAAGGGAAAGTGAGACGGAAGTAAATTATAGTTATAGATATAGTGGAGTAGGACAGTAGCTGAGAGAGACATGAAGGTAAATTAGTAAGATAGAGGGACAGGTTGTTTTTTGCAGATAATTAGTTTGAGGTATTGTAATGCATACTGTAGAAGGGCTAAGCTAACCAGGAGTGTTGCGTGATAATATTCTTAGGTTCATAGGTTCATACTAGGCTATCTGCCCTAGGGCATTTATAAGCCTAGCCAGAGTGTGTTTGGCTTTCGCCACCCATTTTAAATTAATTTTGCTATGCCTTTTTTTGAGGTTAGTATACTGTGCCTCTGCCTAACAGTGACACAGAAGTGATAGCCGGGGTAAACCTACGATCTCCCATCCACTCATCAAGATTCCTCTTGAAGAGAGTCAATGTGGGACTCTGCCTAACCTGGACTGGGATTTTATTCCAGAGTGAAGGGAGCCTCTGGGTTATGAATCTGTCCCTCCAGCATGTCCTATTTATTTCAGTGCTGAGGTTCAAGTCTCTCGAGCGTGTAGCTCGATGGGATTTGGATTTTCTGAGGTGCAGCATGTCCATTAATTCCGGGTTGGACATGGCTTTATACGTCAGGCACAGATCACCTCTGAGCAGGCGGTATGCCACTGAGTAGAGCTAGAGTTTCTTTAACCGGGCAGCATATGGCATCTGTTTGAGCCCTTTGATCCTCTTGGTGAGGTACTTTTGGGGTCTTTCCAGTTGCTGCAGGTGTCTGGTAAGGTACATCCCAAAAGGGGCATTGTACTCAATTATGGGCCTGATGAGAGGTACGATGACCTCCCCTGATCTAGATGTGAATCCCTTCATGATTAGGTGGGCTATATAAAATGTTTTTCTAACCACTTTGGCCACGTGGTTGTCAAATGAGAGATTGCTATCAACTTGGGTCCCCAGGTCCCTAATGACTTCTTCTGTACTTAATGGATTACCACCTATGTGGTAATTTGTGGGCACTTTGTTTTTGCCACAGGGGATGACTATACACTTTTTGGCGTTTAGCTTGAGGCCATGGCTCTGGCACCAGTTGTCTGTTTCTATGAGGCCCTTTTGGAGGATGCTTGTGTCGGCTGGAGAGTTAATTATGGCGCCCAGTTTGCAGTCATCTGCGAACTTGGTCAGCCACAGTCCTTCCGTGTTGGCCTGTACCGCCGAGAAATATATACCGAACAAGAGAGGTCCCAGGACTGAGCCTTGTGGGACGCCACTTGTAACTGGTTTGGAGTCGACATGGCTCCAGCAATTCTAACCATGTGGGTTCTGTCCTTGAGCCAGTTTGCAACCCATCTAGTGACATAGGGGTTTATATTTAAGCTGGTGAGCTTATCTATAATGCCCGAGTGGGGTATTGTATCGAAGACTTTTGCGAGGTCCAGGTAGGCTGTGTGGACCACCTTCCCTCGTCAATGGCCTTGGTGACTGTTTCAAAGAAATCGACCAGGTTTAAGAGGCAGGATCTGCCCTTAACAAAGCCAAACTGGGTAGGATCCAGTGTCTGTAGGTCCCCAATATCTTTATTTATGAGGTCCATGATGATCCTTTCCATAGCTTTGCAGACCAAGCTAGTCAGGCTTATGGGGCGATAGTTTCCAGGATCCGTTGAGGCACCACCTTTGTGGAGAGGGACCACTGTTGCTGTACGCTACTCTTTGGGTACATATCCTGTAGTAAGGCTAAGATTGAACAGTAGTTTTATGTTTGGGTTTAGCTCTTCTTGGAGTTCATGTAGGACGCAGCCTGGAACACCATCTGGTCCCATTGATGCTGTGTTTTTTGCTTTGGAGAGGGCGGCTCTTACCTGAGCATCTGAGATGTCAGGGGGCAGCACTCTGTTGGGATAGATATTTGCCCTTTTGGTGGGGAGAGGGGGGAGAAGTTTGCGCTGAACCTGTCAGCTAGGATGTTGGCAATGTCTGTGGGTTCGGTGTATTTTTTGTCATTTTGGACTAATTCTGAGCATATCTGGGAATTCCCACCCAGGTTCCTAACATAACTAAAGAAAGCCTTGTGATTATCCTTAGTGTCCTGTGCAATTTTTCTCTCGAAGCTGGCCTTAGACGATTTTATGAGTGCCCGTAGTTTTTTGCTAATACTGATCAGAGATGCCTTCCCTTTTTGGGATTTTGCTCTATCATGTAGTAGCTTCCTCCTTCTATTGTATAGTTTGTTTATGGCTGGGGTCCACCAGATAGGACGTCTGCATTTGGAGGATTGAGTCTTGGTTTTATTTGGGATTGCATGATCCATGCATTCCTGAAGGTGTTCATAGAATGCGTTTATAAAGGATTCTGCGGTCTGGGCCGTATTTTCCACAGGCCCGGGGGCTTTGAAGGATTTCGCCTCGGTTTTGAGGCGTGTGAAATTTGCTTTAGAGAAGTTTTTCACTGTGGTTTCTGGGCAGGGGGTGGGGTCGGGATGTGAATATCCAGTGAGATTAGTTTATGGTCTGATCTTACCAGTGAGGGATACACTTCTGTTCTGGAGCATAGTGTCCCCATGTTGGTGATGATCAGGTCCAGTATGTTTTCTCCTCTTGTGGGAGTGGTAACAAGTTGTTCCATAGCATTTGAGTTTATAAATTCTAGGAACCTTTGGGCTAGGGTGTTGGAGCTAGAGTAATGCTCCCAGTCTATGTTTGGGTAGTTGAAGTCGCCCAATATAATGGTGTTTGGAGAGACCTTCATATTTTCCAGTATTCTCAGGAAGGCCAAGTGGGGTTCCTGTGTTTGGGAGGGTGGTCTGTAGCAGGCTATAAACTGGAAGGCAGTTTTACCCACAGTTAGTTGCACATGGATAGTCTCTGATGCTTCGTGCTGTGCCACCAACCTGGAGGTGTGGGTATCTTTGTGAATATTGATACACCCTCCTTTTGTGGTTCGGTCCAAGTTTTGGGGCGAAAAGCATGGTATGAGGTATAACCTGGTAGTGCTGGGGTGCTCTCGGGAGCCTTGAACCAGGTTTCTGTTACTGCACAGATATCGATGTTCTCCATGCTAAGGAGAGTTTCGAGTGCATGCATCTTGAGGTTTAGACTTCTGGCGTTGAGTAGCATTACTCTTAGTTTCTTATCCCTTGTGATACCTATGGTGGTGGGTTTGTCTTTTGAGCCTTGCTTAAAAAGGCACTATGGGGTAGCAAGAGCCTTTGCCAATATCCAAAGCCCAAGGGTGACAGGTGCAAGCCGTCCCTAGCGAAGCATCGTGGCTTGTCGAGCATGTCATCCCAGGCTGACAGGCATTGGATCCCCTTTGAATGACACCAACACTTAAGCCAATTGTTGAAATTGATCATCTTGTCTTCATATTGTGGCATCATTCTTGGTGAGGGTAAGATGCTACTCAAGGTCAGGGTCATACCGGCCTGGGCTACATGCTCAGAGAGCTCCTCTATGTCTCTTTTCATGTAGTCCAGGGAGGTACGTCTCAGGTCATTCACACCAGCATGGATATTTGTACTTGCCTTGGAGTGACCTGAGTGCTTGTGTTATGTGGCGGATCCTAGCGCCCGACAGGCAGCTCACCGTGACCTTCTCCTTGTTCAGCCTGGTGAGCGGGACGTCAGTGTGCCTGACGATAGAGTCACCTATTACAAGTGTATCAGGTATGTTGTTTAGCCTTAAGGGCTGTGACTGTTCGGCACACTGGCTTTGTGAGCTATGTGTTGCACGTGTTTTGTTTTGGGGTAGCGGTTGCTTGGGTGTCTGCTTTGGAGGTCTCTGCTGCTTAGGCAGATTTTTATTTAGAGCCTCCGAGTATGTTTTGTGTGTTTATGTGTTTGGTTTGTTGTCGTGGTAGGTCTATGTGAGACTGGAATTGTAGTGAGTGTGGTTTCCTTCTCCTCCTGACTGGTTACGCCAGTACTGAGTTGAGAGAGCTTAGCCTCCAGTTTGGCTATATGGTTGCATCTCTCACATGTGTTGGAATTTGTTGGGAGGAGGAGAGGGTTGTCTGTGTACATGAGGCTGTTGTAACATTGCCTCAAGATTCCCAGATTCACCAGCTGGACCGGAGAGGAGATTGACAACTGACCTTTGGACATGCTAGAATAGTATTGGGAATTCCTTTATAATTGAAAAAAGGGCCAATGGGGAACAAGGTACTCAAGGGGAGTTTGTGAGGGTGTAGTGCTTTTAATTTTTAGTGCTGACATATAATTGCTTTAGTGAGCAAGTGCCAGGTAACTTAAATGCAATGTGTTACAGGTAAGTTAAAACGACAAACCGTAACTTTCTTTCAAGTGAAACAAGGAAATAAGTACAGTAAGCAATGCAGATATCACTAGGGATCCACAGAAGTGCTAAAAGGCCGCGTTTTAGGTGGAATTAGCATTTCAGGAAATAAACAAACAACAAGCATACAAATAAAGCTAGATTCAGCAGGTCTGGATCTAGTCTATGCTACAGCAAACAAGGTGTACCAATTTCAGTAAGAAACAGTTAGAATATGCAGGCACTATAAGCCTCTAACCAGAAATTCCCTGCTCAGAAGGGCAGAGTCCAGCCTCTCCTCCCACAAGAGTGCAGACCGTAATCCTTCTTAACGTAAAATAACTGGCCTGAAGCCCAAGTGCTTAAACCAGAACTAATACACTTTTAGAATAACAGACACTGAGCTCTCAATCAGCAGTTCCCAACTTAGAAGGATGTAAGCTACCTGTCCTGCCACCACAGTGCAGGCCACAAACCTTCCTAATGTAAAACAACTGGTCTGAAGCCCAAGTGCTTACTCCAAAAGACTTAGAAATGATAGCTACACTTTAATCAAGTTACTACCAGCAGTAATAAATACAACTGAATACTTTAAAGAATGCCTGGATTAGTGCTCAAGTTATACAAACAAAGCTAGATTCAGCAGGCCTGGATCTAGTCTATGCTAAGCAAACGAGGTGTACCAATTTCAGTAAGAAGCAGTTCAAATATGCAGGCACTATAAGCTTTAACCAGAAATTCCCAGCTCAGAAGGACAGAGTCCAGCCTCTCCTCCCACAAGAGTGCAGAACACGAACCCTCTTAATGTAAAATAACTGGCCTCAAGCCCAAGTGCTTAAACCAGAATTAATACACTTTTAGAATAACAGACACTGAGCCCTCAATCAGCAGTTCCCAACTTAGAAGGATGTAAGCTACCTGTTCTGCCACTACAGTGCAGACCACAAACCTTCCTAATGTAAAACTGGTCTGAAGCCCAGGTGCTTAAACTAAAAGGCTTACAATGAGTTACACCAAGCAGTAATAAATACAATTGAGTACTTTTAAGATGACACAAAAGCAAAATAAAGTAGGAAAAAACGCAAATACAGTAAAAGCAGATACATTTTATAGATATGGGGTGGATGCATGCTGTGTCTATGTAGAATTTTTTTCTTCCTACATGAATTTCTATACAGACTAATAGCCAAAGCAGGATCTTGGTGTTTAATTATCCTAACATCCAAGAAGTCAATTTCTTGGGCTGAAAATTTCATCGTAAACCTCAAAACCTCAAAAAGGAAGTGAGTGAGTTCAAAAAATCTAGAAAGGTATCTAATAATGTGACTAGACCAGTCCAGAAAAGGAACGGGTCATCCACAAACCGTTTATAAAATCTAATATATCCTGGAAAAATCATTACCAATCAAAACCTGGGTTGATTCCCATTGTGCCAGCTCTATATTAGCAAAGGAATTGGCGCATGTAGGCAACATCGCTATTCCCGCCTTCTGCAGAAAATATTTGCTTTCAAAAAGAAAGACATTGTTCTTTAGCACCATCTCTATGAACACGCAAATCAAATTCACTTGTCTCCAAGTATAATCCCTATTTTCCAGGAGATAGAGTTAACATACTCTAAACTCATTGAGTTTGGTATTACTGTAACAAGAGAACAAACATCTAAACTCACAAGAATAGAAAGAGCATTCACTGCTTTGGCTCTTGTACAATCAAAAAGTATTTCTAAAAGGTCTTTCATTTCCCTAAGGACTTTGGAAGCCCTGTCAGTAACTGGTGTAACATTTTCTCAACATATATCGAGAGTGGCTCAGTCAATCACTCTCTACCAGACACTGTGGGCTTCATATGTGGATTCACTGGCTCTTTATGGATCTTGGGAAGGCCAAAAAGGACAGGAATAAGTGGAGACTGCACCAGCAAATATTTATAAAGTTCACATGAAAAGTATCTGGCCATTAAACTATCATATATCAAACTGAACATTCCTTATTAGTACATCTATTATCTACCTTGTGAATAACATCATAAGTGATAGAGTCTGAAAGCAACTCTTTCATTTTTCATAATAACCACTACTATCCATTAATACAATGGCCCCTCCCTTATCTGCTAAATAAATAATCAAATCTAGGCATGCAGTTTTATTTGCATACACTTTATAAGCCAGAATTGTCTTTGGACAGTGAATGTGACAGATTTAGAAACACATCTCAGAAAACTACATGGAAAAACTAAATGTTACATATGATATTCAAATACAGAACACTGCACTAGTATGTGATGTAAATCAAATGAAAAAATAATACACAGACTGTTTAACGTTACACAGAAAACTTGTATCAGGACATCCTGGGATACTACATGCAAAAGCATGCAAGTTACACACCAAGTTTCCATTTACAGGCATGGCTAAGAGAGTAATGACTGAGGTATGCACATTGTAAAGGTTCAATAGTTATTAATCAAATTATTAATCAAAGTATGATACTGTGTAAGAACAATTATAATGGTGAACTGAAAACTACATACCTAAAATCTTACTGATAAAAGCACATACAAAGCAGAAGCCACTAACTCGGATTAAAAGTCCTTACGAGTCTTGTCCAATTATCATGCAAATGGGAAAAGTTACATTAAGTATTTTTTTTTTTAAATAAAAAAAGCTACACAGTTGTTTAAGCAGTGCAAATTCAGCCATTCAAAGACCTGAACAAAGACAGAATACTAGTTAGGGTTGCCACCTTTCATTGATGCTAAAACCGGAGTAAAGCCACACCCCACGCATCACAAGTAACCCTGCCCACCCCGCCCATATTCCGCCCATTTTGTGACACCATGATGCCATAACCTGGTGGGGAACACCCTTTTTTTCAGTTCCTGCTGCCTGTTTTCGACTGATTTACTATGCTTTTATGTAAAAAAGCATAGTAAATCAGCCGATTTATAAACTCAGATAGTCAGACAGTTTCTTTTTTTGAAACAGAATACTGGAGTTCGTACAGTGTTTTCTGGACTACCGGAGCATCAGTTTGATTTCCGGATAGTCCGGAAAAAAACGGAGGGGTTGCAAGCCTAATAACAGTATAAAAGAGACATATATATGAATATAGAAAGATACAATCAAAACATGTACAGAGGAAAAACTTGCAACACATTTTTAACATTTGATTTCAGTCTTTTTTTTCTCAGTCCCTGTCCTCTATCATCAGAACTAGTGACCAAAGGTATCACATGCACTGACCCCAGAGACATAGCAAACCTGCTAACAGATAGATTTGATGAAAATTTCAGTCCCTTATACCCTCCTAACTTATCACAAACCTTCCCACACCCCCACACTCGACATCTCTGAAGAGCAGGTTCTCAAAGCCTTGTCCAAGGCAAAAAACACAGCCTCTGTGGGACTAGACTATACCCCAGGCTGCCTTTTAAACAGGCTAAAACATGAACTAGCATCACCATTAAGTACCCTTTTCAATCATAGCCTAACCACAGGCTTTGTTCCTGTGGAATGGAGAACAGCAACAGTTATTACCCTCCACACAAGTAGCCTAGCAACAGGCCCAGGGAATTACAGACCCATAAGCCTGACCAGTCTCTTCTGTAAGGCCATGGAACACATCATTATGGACCTCATAAATAAAGACATAGGAGATCTCCAAACCCTGGATCCTACACAATTAAGCTTTGTCAAGGGCAGATTCTGCCTGTTAAATCTGGTGGGCTTTTTGAAAATGTGACCAGGGCCACTGATGGGGACAAATCTGTGCACACAGCATACCTCGACTTAGCAAAGGCTTTTGACACAATCCCACATTCAGGCATTACCAATAAACTTAGCAAACTGAATGTAAACCTCTTCTTTGTAAGATGGGTTGCCAACTGGCTCACAAACCCGACACACACTATCAAAGTGGGTGACTCTATATCAGCCAGCAGACCTGTTGCCAGCGGGGTGCTACATGGATCAGTGGTGGGCCCCCTACTGCTTGGTATACACTTCTCAGAAGTTCAGGTCAAAACTAAGGGGTTGTGGCTGACCAAGTTTGCAGAAGACTGCAAACTAGGTGCAATCATCGAATCCCCAGATGATATCAGTATACTCCAGGAGGGTCTCACACAGACCAGCGACTGATGTATTAGTCACGGTCTCAAACTGAATGGTCTGGGGACCTAAATATGGCCTGCGACTTAAACAGGACATGCTGGAGGGACAGATTTATCTCCCAGCGACTGCCATGTCTTTGGAACAGGCTACCAATTCATGTGAATTAAAACTTAAACAAAACAAACTACGAAATAAACTAAGCGAGCAAGAAACCAAATGGAGCCAAACTTTTATTAAAAACTGATAAGTTTAGCGCTTTCGGTGGAGACAGTGCTTCACCTTCTTTAGACATTAATTAAACCAATTAAAACCCTTTTTATACAAATGTTAGATCAATTAAACAATCAAATTGATCACTTAATCTGCTATTAAAGAGCAATATTTTAAAAAGTTATATAAACTAAAATACATAAGAATATATGTGCTGTAATGCACAAAACAACACAAACTAAGCCATCAGCAAAGTTCCACTTGTTTCATACAGAACAAGACACGAGTAAAATTACAGCAGTAAAAACTTTTAAATTGTAATAAACATGTTAAATATTCATATGATAATATAAACTTCCTATTAGTGTCCTTAAAGACATGTCGACTATACCCAACTTTTTTAGTTTCCGTGACAGATGTTAATCGAAAACTAAATATATTCTGAATATCAATGTCAACATTTGTACTAATGTGCTAGATGTAATATTTTTCAAGTGTTACCTTTATGCTAAGACACTAAGCAGAAACATTGTGTATTATATTTTATTATTGCCCAACTGAAAATGAGAATCCGAAGTTACGTTATTTTAAATCAACTAATAATGCCAAATCCATTATTATGGTACACAAATTCCCATAAAGGCTAATATAGATCTCATAAAACCAAAAGGTTGGTTGACATTAGGGGGGGACCATTGCAACTACTCTTAGAAAAAGATGAATTAACATGGCAAATAAGAACTATGGCACATGTCTCTCCAGGTTTAAATGAATATGTGTCCATAATAAGTATTCTTAAATTATTGGCCATGAACAGATAAACACATTGAATAATGTAATATACATATATTATATATAAAACACAAAATATAAAATATAGAATATAAAATGTCACACATTAATCACAAATTTGATATAAGTAGATACACATATACACATTATTTATAATATAGCGATATCAAAGAGGTGTTAGTTTGCCTTTTTGTACTTTAGGGTAAGTATCTAAGCGCCCACTAAAAGATTATTAACACCAACAATAACAAATGTTAATAGTAGGGTACCATAGTTGTAAATAATTTTATAAGATATATATTAGCCTTTATGGGAATTTGTGTACCATAATAATGGATTTGGCATTATTAGTTGATTTTAAATAACGTAACTTCAGATTCTCATTTTCAGTTGGGCAATAATAAAATACAATACATGATGTTTCTGCTTAGTGTCTTAGCATAAAGGTAACACTTGAAAAATATTACATCTAGCACATTAGTACAAATGTTGACATTGATATTCAGAATATATTTAGTTTTCAATTAACATCTGTCACGGAAACTAAAAAAGTTGGGTATAGTCGACATGTGTTTAAGGACACTAATAAAAAGTTTATATTATCATATGAATATTTAACATGTTTATTACAATTTAAAAGTTTTTACTGCTGTAATTTTGCTCGTGTCTTGTTCTGTATGAAACGAGCGGAACTTTGCTGATGGCTCAGTTTGTGTTGTTTTGTGCATTACAGCACATATATTCTTATGTATTTTAGTTTAACTTTTTAAAATATTGCTCTTTAAGAGCAGATTAAGTGATCAATTTGATTGTTTAACTGATCTAACATTTGTATAAAAAGGGTTTTAATTGGTTTAATTAATGTCTGAAGAAGGTGAAGCACTGTCTCCACCGAAAGCGCTAACCTTATCAGTTTTTAATAAAAGTTTGGCCCCTTTTGGTTTCTTGCACGCTTAGTTTATTTCATTACCAATTCATGTGAAACAGAGCACCTCTATGATACTGTTCAAGAGGAATCTGGATGACTGGATGGGGCCTCGTAAATTCTTACCGAGGATAGCGCCCACAACCCTCCTGGACATGGGCAGTCATCACTAAATGCAGTCTTGGGTACTGACTAGCATTTTCATGGTATTATACTGGGATGAAACGACTAGGCTTAAAATGACCTCTGGGTTAATATTCTAATAATCTCCTATGATCAAAAGAAATGTGTCATCATTCCCTTTGGCATAAACAGTGTCCCTTCACACTATCAAATCAACAACAATACCCTAAGTAACCACGAAGTGGTAAGGGACCTGGGATCACAAACTGACTGCAACCTTAACTTCGACCACCATGTGCCTACTGTAGTAAGGAAGACTTTCTATGCAACACACCTGATTAGTAAAGGCATTGCCTTGAGAACAAAAAGATTATAACCCCTCTATACGCAGCACTAATCCGACTCACAACCGAGTATAGCGCCCTAGTATAAAGCCCTGCAACAACTGGAGAGACCTCAGAGGTTTCTGACAAAGAAGATCAAGGGGCTCCAGCATGTGCCTTACACAGACCAATTAAAGTCCCTGTCACCATACTCCATATCATATAGACTTCTTAGGGGAGACTTAAGCCTGGCCTACAGAGCAATCCAAGACCCAAACCTAATGAATTTGCTGTATATCTGTAAATCAAACGGGACAAGGACTACCCATTCCAGGGACCTAAATATGGCCTGCGAGCTAAACAGGAGGGACAGATTTATCTCCCAGCGACTGGCACATCTTTGGAACAGGCTACCAATTAATGTGAAACATTGCGTAAGAGGAACCAAGATGAGTGGATGGGTCAAGTATAAATTCTTACTGGGGACAGTGCCCACAATCCTTCTGGATATGGGCAGTCATCACTAAATGCAATCTTGGGTACTGACTAGGATTTTCATGGTATTATAGTGGGATGAAATAGCTAGGCTTAAAATGACCTCCAGGTCGATAGCCTAGTAATCTCCTATGATCATTTCACTCATCACCCCCATCTAACCGTTGGCCCTCTTATAGTCCTCAGCAGTCAATGACAGTAATCCATAAGGCTCTGAAGAAGCAAAGTGAATAAGGAAGCAATCACTAAGTGCCACATGCTAACAGTGCACCATCCATCCATCCACAACTATCTTTTTCCCATTTTTGTGCATGGAGCTGAGTTTCACATTAAAAGTAACCATCTAGAGCCAATATTCACACTATTGGGTGGCTAGCCTTGCCATTGTTGTATTTCCATACAACACAAAGACACATGCACTCAGGGTCTATATTACATAAATGAAGTTTCAAAACTTCGAATACCATATGGTCGACACCATATGATCAAAGTTCTGAAACTTTGAAACTATAAAAAACAAAAAAAACAAAAACAAAGTTAATTTAAAGTGTTTTAACAGGGGGGCTTCCCCCTGCACCCCCCACACACCCCGCACTTTGACAGAGAATGGAGCAGAAAGGGAAGATTTCCCTTTCCTATGCTGTAGCGCAATCTCGGAGTTGGTATATTTAAGTAGTGTGGGGGGGTGCAGGGGGGCTTCCCAGCACTTAAAGCATTTAGTTTTGTTTGTGTAGGAGTTTTTTTTTTGCTCTTTATAGTTTCAAAATTTTAGAACTTAGATCATATGGTGTCGACCATATGGTACTCGAAGTTCTGAAACTTCGTTTATGTAATATAGACCCATGCACTCATACCTGTGACCATTTTAGAGTATTTGGTCCACCTACTGCTGCATATTTTTGGAAATGCTGGAGGAAACCCGAGCACCTGGAGAAAAGCCATGCAAACACAGGGAGGACATGCAGACTACACAGTGAAGGCACCCAATGTCTGACTAAAATATTCCTTACGTAAGTGTGGGCCATGTCGTGATATCGTGCAGATCAAACACAGCTACATCCATATCAGTTCCAAGGACATAATTCCATACAGAATTACACAGGCACGCAACAATGACTTATCCCAGCTCCTCTCACAACTGGACATTTATTTATTTTTATTTATTTATTTATTTACATTTGTTGACCGGGAGTGTCCGACTGGACGTAGGTCCATTTTCAGCGCAGGCCCGGGTAGAAAAGCTCCACAGTTAAAATAAACAGACAGTAGTTACATTGGATTACATAGCGATTAACAATATAACATAGCAATTACTTACAACATATTTACAGTTGAAGAACATAGTACATCAGTAGACAACTAGAATCTTTATCTGTGAAGTACATAACAAACATTAACAAATGTTACAATAAGAGGTTCCTGCTGTACAATAAGTACTAGACTTATGAGCATCTGAGCTTGCTATAATCAAGGTAGTTAGTGGAGTGGAAAGAAAGGTAGTGGTTGGATGGGGTGGGTGATTTTAGAGTGGGAGTTGCAAGGGCATAGCCAGCATGTTTTTAGGTGCGCTTTTAGTAAAGTTTTGAAGTGGGTGCATGATGGAGGGGAGGTAATTGGGGGTGGAGGGGACTTCCATAATTTGGCTATGGTGCAAGAGAATAGTGCTTCACCAGCAGAGTTATTGGCTTTAGTGATCTGCAAGTGTTTTTTGTTGCTGGATCTTAGTGGTCTGGTGGTGCAATAGGGTTGGAGTAGATTCTGGAGGGATGGGACATCTAGTGGATGGTTTACTAGTTTGTGGGCGAGTGAGAGTTGATACCACTGAAGGAGGTGAGGGAGTTCAAGCCAGCACAGTTCAGCAAGTGAGAGACAGTGGTGACTACGGTAGGATGCCCCTGTGGCGAATTTGGCGATTTTGTTGTAGCAGGTCTCTAGCTTGTTTAGATCGCATTGCCTTAGGTTGGTATATATTGGAGAGACATAAAGTAAGGTGGAGATAAGGTGGGAATTTGCTATTGAAATCTTTGCTGCTTTGGTGAGAAGTTGCTTATTTCTGTATGACGCTCCTAGTTTTTTGTGGACTTTTTTTATGGTCATGGATATGTGAATGTCAAATTTTAGTTTATTGTCTGTTTCCACTCCTAGCAATTTGGTGTGTTCAGTTGGGTATATAGTGGTGTTGTCTTTTGCTGTGATGTTAAAGTGAGAGTTGTTTTGAGTATGCTTGGTGGGTTGGAAGATGAGTATTTTAGTTTTGTTTGGGTTGGGTATTAATTGGGCATCGGATAACCAAGTTTCAACAGAGGAAAAGGCTTCCTGTGTGACTTTTTGCAGTTTGGGTAGGGACTGGGCTGAGCAGATGATGGTTGAGTCATCTGCGTATTGTATGAGTGTGCCATGTTTGGTGGCAGAGGCTACATTATTGGTGAAAACAGAGAAGAGTAGGGGTCCAAGGACATAACAGAAGGATGCCTGCAAAGCCTCTTCAGATGTGCTGCCAGACGGACCCTCACCGGCCTCCAACATGGTTACTGCAGAGAAATCTGACAACACAGCCAGGTGAGCCTATGCGTTTGTAACAACCTCGGGAGAAACACCTGGCAGAGGCTGGACAGCAGAAGATTCCAGTCATACCCTTTTCACCTTCTTCTTCCCTAACAGCTGACCCTCGGGGCAGGAGATTCCTTCCATTGTATCTTTAGCGAGAAGCTTAAGATGCTTTTTCTCAAGATACAAGGAAAGGGAAGAAAGTCTAATGTGCAGGGTTTTCAGGATGAACACCGGACAGAACAGGTCGTATGGTCATGCGAAGTTCCTAGACAAAAAAGACACTTATCACGGGGGTCTTTATGGGGAATCTGTCTCCCAACTGGCATTTACCCATCCTGGATGACATTAACCCCCCATGCAGCACAAAATAAGACAAGAAAAATACAAAATCCCAATGAGGCACTTATCTGTAACTGCAAAGAAGTCAGCAAACAGACGAATGTAGACACTGGAGAACAAAAATGCATTCAACTGGCAAAACACGGATGCAGGTAAACAGACCAATAGTTTAAAGATACGTTTGGCTGGAGGCAAAGAAGTTCCAACTATGGTAAGCCTGAAGCTTTATGCCCTACATTAAGCAAGGAGCATTTGGGTGACATTCGGCATACCTTTAAAGTAACAGGAGTCTTTGGTATACTGGCTGGATATCAGGCTTACACTACCACAGTAGGGAATCCCATAAGTTAAGAATACTGCAGCAGTGACTGCAAGGACATCAATAAATCATGGTTGTAGATCTTGTGTTATAGTCAAATGTATTTTTGATTTTATTCATTAGCAATTCACCCCCATGACAAAAAGTAGTACATTGTTGTAACTCTTAAGGGCTTCCAACACTGCACTCATGGGGTAGGAAGAGAGAGGTGCTAAGGAAGCACTCAGAGATGCAGCAGCCCCATCTCCATTTCCAAAAGCAATGTTTAAATAAATATGTGCATACTCTATTTTTCAGACTATGGACCAGGTATGGCAAGCAGTCAACCATGCCCAGAATGTTATTACCACTACAGCATTCCAAAATGCTACACCATCAAGTGTAGTACATTGTTATGACAATGATACTACACACCTTAAATGAGCTCCAGAGTTGTAGTACTACTCCCTAGTAACACAAAACAACACAAAATGGTGTCATACAACAAAACATTCAAGATGCCCGGTCACAGTTTTCTGCAGAACTCCCTCATGCTTACATAAAACCTGCTCTTCACACCGCATGATAGAACTACAACAAATGCATTTAAGAACAGATAATAGGCTGAATCAGAAGGCACACAACTGCTGTAAATTTCTGGGATCTAATGCATCCATTTCTGCAAAGGTTTCAGTTGAAAGAATAAATACCTTACATGCACTTTATGCACTTTTCAAGATCATTTTTAATTACAGAAGAGTGTCACCTATTTTCTACATGTCTGCTTTACATCTACCTCAGTGACTGGCTCCTAGAATTACTGGTATTCAACAATTCTCCAGGCACACAACTGTTGCTGTCTACCATACTTCATATTCATACACATCTAACATACAGCAGCATGCAGGCATGCATACAGCAGCACATGTCCCAACTCAGAGATGAGAAAATCCCTCACTGCTTTCACCTCATCTCCAGCAGGTAGCAGTCATAAACCTAGGCTCAGTAGTACCTCATCAGGGGGGTAAGAACACCTGCGCTTTGGATGTTCAGCCTGCATAGATTCTAACAGACTAGACTGCTCTTTAAACTAGTCACAAGTAGCCATACCACAGCACAACTTCCACATATAGCAGCTCTCCTAAATGTTAAAGGTGATAACTTTCCAAAAAAAAATGGTACTAGCATACCCACCTTCACATACAATACTATGCTGGCATGGAAAGAAAAGGACCAGCAAACTCAGCTCAGAGCACACCAGACACTCAACCAAGGATCCATTTGGTGGTGTGGCAAGGTTGGTCATGGTATTTGGTGTTGTATGAACTCTACGCAGACCAGAACTAACAGAAGGATGATCTGTGTGGATCTCAGAGCTCCTGTAGTGAAAACAGAAAAGCAGTCATAATCAAGTAAAGAAAACAGCACAGTGGCGCTGTAAGTTATAATTGACAGTTTCTAATTGCAGTTTATTATTAAATTATTTCAGGACATTTAGAATTCACTGTTCTTATTAGTCAAAACATAGGCACACATGGGGACAATATCATACATACTGTATAATACAGTTCCTAAGATGACACCTGAAAAAACAGTGTAACAGAATCTCTAGTCAAATAAACACTCCCAAAAAAACATAAATACAAAGTATAGCATTAACTGCTTATTTTCCAATTCACACACATATAACAAAACAAATTGTAAAAAGAGGTTACTCAGATTTAAACAAAACAAAAAACAATGTAAGTAACTTAAAAAAATTCTACCACTGACATTTCTCAAAATGCATTACTTATATCAGGCATGCTACCACCATAAATATAGAAATGGCGACAAACACGACAGGTACCTACAAAGATTTTCATGAAGTAATGGTTACATGGTGCAGTAAGATGAAGCCCATCCCATACTTTCAATGACAAGGTTGTGAGAAAGTGGCCCCGAGGCTACATTAGGCTGTTAGGACAATGAGAGTGGCCTGCTGATGTGTCTTCCATCTCAGTGAACGGTGCGAGCCAAATACTACAGTTACAGCATCTCCTAGTGCAAGTTGCTGTAAAAAAGCAAGGCTATAGGTGCATACAGCATGTTACAGGCAGTAACGATATGCCACACACACACACACACACACACACAAACAAACAGCAGCATTGTGTGCAAAGATCATGGCCTAGCTGATCCAGCCTTGCAAGAGACAAAACCAGTTAAACACACTCCTTGAAAATCCATTTTAGGTGTGAAAGGTGACCAACTGGTATCTGGCTGTCATTCTTCACTATCCGGCAACAAGATGGTTCAGGAATGAGGATTAGCATTTAATGGAAACAGAAGACAGCCAAACAGGGTAACGTGGGGTATGACACTGGTAGGACAAGAAGAAAATACAGACAAGTGGGGCACCAAGTCTCCTAAAATGTTACAGCCATAAAATGCTTTCAGGTACTAACTGAAGGACTGTCTCCTTCTGCCAACAGTCCATTACTGCATCTTAAGAACCATCACTGAAAGGAATGTAGTGTGAAGGGAGAAGTGAAAGGATGGGAAAAAAGTTTCATGTACACATACTATTTTCTCTTTTTGGAATCCATCTTGTTTCAGGCTGGATGCGGACAGGTTGGGCCTATCTTTAGTTCTTTTTTTTTTTTTTAAACTGCCAATGTGGATATTGCTAGCATGAACATTGCCAGAGTAGAAAGTTCAAACATGGAAGATCAGAACTTGTGCCTAAGAAGGAAAGGTGCAGATAAGCGTTCTGCAGATTCTTAACAAGCAAAATAATACAAAGGAGTATTGTTTTAACTGGTCAGTGGCTATAGTATAATAAATATAAAATGTTCATCCTAGAAGCATTTACAATATAAAGAATAAGGTTTTTTGTGTTTCAGAAGACATGACTTTGATTGCTTAGCCTCCTATGTACGTGTTCTTTACAATAAAAGAAATTATTCAACTTTGCTAAATTGTGTTGCATGAAATTATTTTTTACCTTAACAGTAGCATCACATAAAACACAAGTTCTCTGGTAATCACAAGTAGCAGTCCAGTTTGAAAACTCTGCAGCATCACACTTTCTAATATAGCCAACATAATTCTTCAACCCTGCAGTCAGACTGGTAAAAATGAATCTCCACTATTTCCTCCTCCTTAATCTACTACAGCTTTATTTTCATTAAATTATCTTCCCAACAAATGAAGATCGAGGCAAGATTATAAATGCCACTCCAGGGAAGCTCCAAAAAAAAAAACTGTCAAGCTAGCCAATGTCTGTACTCTTCCCAAAAATCGCTACCTCATTGCTTAAGCACTCAATAGCTCTGGTTAGGGATATCCAAAGTCATTATCATTGATACATATACCACTACATAACTAATTACCTCATGCTGCTAAATGCTACGAGTCATACCATGAAACTACACTCATTGCAAGCATTGCTCACTGGGTCACATTCACGTTGTCAAACTTTTATAAGTTCGAACGTCATATGGTCGAAACCATATGTTTGAACTTGTAAAACTTAGAACGTTTCAACGAAGATCTCCGTAAGGGAAACTTTCCCTTTCCTGCAATGTGGCGCGATCTCAGAGTTGGTATATTTAAGTAGCAGTGGGTGTGGGGGTGCGCCCCCCCATGTGGGGGGTGCAGGGATGCTTGCCCCCCCCTCCTTACAACCTTGAGGTAAGTTTTTTGTGTTTTTTTAATAACGTTTTCGAACTTTTAAAGTTTGAACATATGGTGTTCGAACTTTTAAAAGTTCGATAACGTGATACAGACCTTTGCTCACCCTGGAGGATGCCGACATTTGTGCAGTCACTGAAACCTGGTTCAGAGTTGCGGAGAGCACCCTAGCCTTACCAGGTTATTCATCCTACCTTACTTTCAAACCCCAAACGGAGGGCTACAAAGCCAAAGGAGGTGGAGTTTCAATAGTTATCAAAGACATACACACCTCCAGGATGGTCAAACGGTATGATGCACAGGAGACACTCCAAGTGCAGTTAACTGTTGACAAAACACCTATTCAAATCATAGCTAGTTACAGACCTCCAACCATGACTCAGGATGCCCACTCCACCTACCTGGACTTACTTGAATCTATCAAGACTCTACCCTCTACCCTGATCCTGGGTGACTTTAACTACCCAACCATAGAGTGGAAGACCTAGCCCAAACATGAATGCCCAGAGATTCCTTGATTTTGTCAATGCCAATGCGTTGGATCAGCTGGTCAACACCCCCATGAGAGGTGAAAATATCCTGGACCTGGTATGAACCAACATGAGTAGCCACTGTAGGACCCCCTACAGTGTCATCCTCCTTGGTAAGATCTGATCATAAAGTGATCACTTTCGAAATCACCATCTCCCCTGATGCCACCGCCCCTTGTCAGGGTTAAAAAAAACTTTTCCAACGCTGACTACAATCTCCTAAGAGCAGGTATAAGCAGCTTCACAGCCACTATTCCTTCAGTTGGAACTAGCACTAATGTCCAAGCCTACACAAAAAAAAAAATATGAGCACCTACATAGCTGTACTGACTCAGCAACACCTGACAGGACCAAATAGTCTTCCTCAAGGAAGAGTAAACCTGTCTGGTGGACAGCAGCAATAAACAAACTCTATAATTAAAGGAATAAAATTGCTGTCCAGGACCAAGAAGGAGCAGATGCCAAGTTAGAAGCAATCTCTCCTTTGTCTAAACAAGCAAATAAGGTTACTGGTGAAATCCTCTAAGGATAACTGAGTTCAAATTGGCTATATCCACTAAGGACAATCACAAGCCCTTCTTCAAATACATCTGCAATCTCAAATGTAACACCCAAATCTCCTCTGAACTGGTGGTCAGGAACACCATATACACAAATGCCGTAGATCTAGCCAACCTACTGGCAGACAGGTTCAGCAAAAACTTCACCCCACTGTCCCCCCATCAGTAAACCAGGACATCCCAAGCACCTGCCCCCCCTCCCCTCATCACAAGGGAACAGGTCTTTACTGTCCTCTCAAAGGCAAAAAATACAGTCTCCATGGGACCCGACAACATCCCTCAATGCATCCTACATGAGCTCTCAGCTCCATTAGGCACCCTATTCAACCAAAGCCTGAGCACTGGCCTTGTACCAGCCGAATGGAGGTCAGCCACTGTCATGCCTCTACACAAAATTGGAGTGTCCACTGACCCAGGCAATTACAGGCCCTTCAGCCTAACTAGCCTGATCAGCAAAGTCATGGAACGCATTATCATGGACCTTATAAAGAAGGACATTGGCAACCTCCAAACGCTTGACCGTATACAGTTTGGTTTTGTCAAAGGGAGATCATGCCTATTAAACTTGTCCAACTTCTTCGAAACAGTCATCACAGCCATGAACGAGGGGAAGACAGTGCACACTGCCTACCTTGACCTAGCCAAAGTCTTCGACACTATTCCCCACTCGGGCATAACAGATAAACTCTCCCAGCTAGGCAGCAACCTGTATGTTACCAGACTGGTAGCTAATTGGCTCTCTAATAGAACCCACTCAGTCAAAACAGGGGAAGCCATCTCTAGTAGTGGACCTGTAACAAGCGCTTTACCCCATGGATTGGTCTTGGGGTCTCTACTGTTTGGGATATACTTTTCTGAGGTGCAAACCAAAACCAGTGGTCTGTGGCTGACCAAGTTTGCAGATGACTGCAAGCTGGGCACTGTCTTAAATTCCTCTAGTGATGTGAACATGCTCCAAGAGGGCCTTACCCAAACTAATGACTGGTGCCAGGAGCATGGCCTCAAACTGAATGCCAAGAAATGCATCATTATCCCCTATAGGCATCCCCAGTAATTATCACATTAATAACAATTTGCTAAGCATGCAAGCAGTCGTGAGGGACTTGGGCACCCAGACTGATAGCAACCTGACTTTTGACCACCACGTAGGCTCCGTTGTACGGAAGGTTTCTACATGGCCCACCTCACAGTAAGGGTATTTCATCCAGGAATAAGGAGGTCATAACATCACTGTACCCCTCCCTTATCAGACCCATTATCAAGTACAATACCTCCTTCGGCATGTACCTTGCCAAGCACCTGCAGCAGCTGACGAGACCACAGAGGTTCCTGACTAGGAAAATCCAGGGTCTCAAACACCTGTCCTAGACAGACAGGCTAAAAGCCTTGTCCCTCTACTCAGTCTCGTACAGATTGCTCAGAGGTGACCTGTGTCTGGCATACAAGGCCATCTTAGACCCAGCCTTGATGGAGTTGCTGCATATCCATAAGTCAAAGTTCACTCGGGCAACCTACACACAAGGCCTCAACCTGGTCTGTGACATTAATATAACTTGTTGGTGGGATAGATTTGTGCCCCAGAGACTCCCCGTCTGTGGAATGGACTCCCTTCTCTATGTTACGCAGAGTACCTCTCTAGCCCTCTTTAGCAGGAACCTGAACGACTGGATGGGAAACAGAAAATACACCCCTGGGATCCCACCTGTGTCCCTGCTGGACAGGGGAAGCAGGTACTGACCTTGTGGGGACATGTGCGAAATTCTTGGCTAGGTTTATAAGAGCCTCTGGGCCAATAGCCTAGTATCAGCCTATGAACCTATAATCCAATACAACTCCATGGTTAAATCACTTAACTCTTGACACCCAAAATGATAACTGTGCAGAGGAAGACGGCATCCTTTATTGGATACTATCATAACAGATAACAAATGTCAATGCCTGTGGAATACCAATAAGCAGTGTGACTGACCATCCTGCTACCTTCATGTATTCCCTCTGCAGACAAATACATTCATTCTAGAAAGATTAATAATATTGACAATAACATTGTCAATAAATGTATACCCTCTATTGGCTTGTCACTAAATGATTAGCCCCAAACCCTGAACAATGCCATAAGTACATGAGCTCCACAACATTTTGAGAGATTAAAAATATGGAAAATATTTTATGTTCAAACATCCTCTGATCACTACAGATGTCTAAGAAACCAATAATCTTTTTTTTCATATTGCATTCTTATAACTGAAAGTAAGCAAAATTCTTCAGTCTCTGTAAAATCACTCTAGTCTATAGTTAGCAAACTACTAAATACTAGTGTATAATCATGGCCTGTGACCCTCTCCACTACCACCACCAGTTGTAATATATGACAAAGAACATTTTTTTTTTTAAGAATACTTCAATAATGCTCTCTTTGAGGGCATACTGTAGCTGTTAAAGGAGGCAAAGAAACTTGTTTCTAGAAAATTTTATTCAGCCAAATGCAAGATATTTTCTTGTTGGTGCCATATTTAGAACAAAAAAAGACTTAAAATGGAAGCTCATTTTGTTCTCCATTACCTGTGTGAATTACTGAAATTTGGCCCTTTTTATTCAACTATCAACATTCATCTTTCAGCCATTTCTGCCTATCTGCCTTTAGCACCCCCTTTTTTCTTCATCTCAAGTAAAACAGTTTTTGAAAGGGGGACTACATACTCACCCACCTAGAAAACAGGAGTCTCTGCCTTGGGATCTTAACTTTGTACTAGAAAAAAAAAATACACTTTTTCCTTTTGAACCAGCTTATGAGCCAGTGTAACTCATTGCTCTGACTTCATCTAGGATAGTGAGTTGCAAACTCTTACAGTGATTCAACCTTGCATTACTTTTCATAAGGACAGGGTATCCTTGAGAATAAAAAAAAAATCATATAATAATTCACTAAACCAGTCTGTTTACCCCCTGCCTTCTTCCTTGACCCTAAAAAATAAGGGAGAGAAAATCTTGTATACTTTGGATATCCACAGACAACTCTGATACTACATTAACAAGACAAAGGACTTCGGAACTTCCAATCAGCTTATCATTGCCAGTCCCTAAACAGTCTATTTCCAAATGGTTATCCAGCAGTACCCAATTTAGTTATTCTTATCATAGAATGGTCAATCCCTTCAAAGTCAAAATCCACTCTTCTAGAGCTTTTTGGAAATATTCTACAGGCAGCAACTTGGTTACCTGTACAGACTTTCACTAAGCATTATAAAACGGACTCCTTCTCCAGATCAAGGGCAGGTTTTGTTAGGACTAATCTCCAAGGGCTCCTGGACTCTAGTCCTCCGTCTTCTCCCTCACTGCCCGAGAGTTTGCATTCATTTCCTGTAGCTTAGACTACCGCAACAATGATCTAATGATAAACATAGTACAGTTCAAGTTAACTTACCACAACAAGATTTTTGAACAGATTGCTGTTGCAGTATTAACATCTTCCCCTCCTTCATGCCCCTATTTTTCTTCTGGTGTTTTTTTTTTTTTTTGCCATTATTCTTTTACCTTATCTATCTGCCAGAGCGGGATTCTCTCCCTCCACCCTTGCCTGTTCTCCCCATTCTCCTAGCATAACACAGTATCAGAGGGCTGTAGCCTTAATTCCAGAGAGTTCTGAACTTTGGTGCCCATACATCAGTGTTCATACCAGCATGCTCTTATGCCTCCTTGGACATCTGGGTGCAACGAAGATACCTTAAAGCCTAATTCTTTGTGGGACATGTCCTACACAGCTTAGGCGACTGCAACAGTGAACTAATGATGGACATCTAATGTGTCATCCCTGTGAAACCATCTATGCATAGAGTCTTGTGCACCAACCAAAGTTTTGGGGCACACTGGTGTGAAATCTCTGTCACTCTTCTCGGGGACGGAGTGACTGCTGATTAAATTTTGCCTGGAATGAATTAAGGTAGATGGGAAAAGAACCCAAATGCTATGATCGCTGTGACAGTGACCTTCCTGTAGAAGACAATGCAGTTATCAGGTAAGCAAAAGCTATTACTAAAGTTTCTGTGCTAGCCTTGTGAAGGTTGCCAGTGGAAACAATGTTGACATGGAGGACAGCTCTTGCTTTCCAAAGGCTGGACAGTGTATGACCTCTTGATGCATGAAGGAAAAGCAAAGGCACAATAGGGATGACAACTCCTGAAAACTGACCAGGCATTAAAAGAAAAAAATAATTCATCGGTTAAGGCCGTTTCGAGTCCCTTGAAACAGTGATCAAAACAGCCACCGTCATGAATTTAAAACTTGCATCAGTACTGCAGAGCTACTCAGGCTACAAGACTAAGGGAGACACAACATCTTAACAGCGTCCCATGTTGTCCATGTATCCTATCCTTCCTTACACAGTTACAGTGGTACAGACACCCAGTGTCTCCCCCTCCAAGAACCAGACACTAATAAGGCTAACAATGACAAGTAAGGGAAAAGGTGTCAGTCTCAATGAGGGAACTGTGTATGTTTACTGTGTGTGCTTCTGTTCCCAAAGCAAGACTTTAGTGGGATTACAAACGTTTAGGAGATCATATCTCACTTACAGATTAGGTGGACAAGGACAAGTACTACTCGGAGTTAATTACATACCATGTTGTCTGTACAGTTTAATTTAAGTAGTGGTACTCTTTATGAAAGCCTTAGAATGTAGCACATCAAAGGTTTATGAACTAATTAAGACAGTCCTATAGAGGGTCCTACAATGATAGTGTAGGCAGAATATCAGCAAGACTGCGGGGCAAAGAGTCTAAAGAATTTACTGAGAAGAAAATATTATTACAGGCTGGATACTACAAAAGTCAGTGGGTTGTCAATCTTTTTAAATGTATGTACTGGTGACATTTCAGCAGTTCTAGAATTAAAAGTATACCTCATTCCTTATGACACAAAGTTATACAAGAGGTTCAATAAAAAGGAAATGACAACATTGCTGGGAAAATCTACAATATAACAGCTTAACACTCTCATGTAAAAAATGGAAAACTTTATTTGAGAAACCATGCAAAGGGAAACAGTATGGGAATGGAGGGAAAGTAGTTTGCAAACCAGTGCTATTAACATAAACAGAAATGGATCCAAGGTTGTCAAATATGATGACCTAAAGGACAACATGCAATATGAGAGAGCACCAAGGAAGCTTGGTGGAAACATTCTGTGTTCAGGGAGAAGTGAAAAGTGTCCTAGAGAGAAAGCATGAAGCTGTTTTACACAAGGTTGGTATGCCTTCACTCTTGCACATACAAACATACACCTAGAGTTCTTCAGGTCTGAAGAAGTTTAACATTGTTTTAAACAAAGGCGCTAACCATTTTATTATTATTTTCTGTGTTATTAAAGTGCTTGGTGATTTTTACGTGAGTTTGGCACTCGTGCATTTGGACAGCTTTTGAGGGTCCAGATTTATTTTTGCAATTCCAGTTTCAGCTTCGTTGGTCCAGTTTGTTGTTTCTTCTATACACCTAGAGTATTAAAAACAGTTCTGCAGACCTCATTAGTGCAACAAAATAGTCTGGAGAGGCAACAGAAGGACACCAGAAGCTGACCACAGCCCAACCCAAAAGTCACAAAAGGAATCTCAGATTCTTATCGTAAACAGATCATGTGACAGGTATGGTTTAGCACCTCAAGAAAATAAAATATTTGAGTGGTTTAGCACCTCAAGAGAATCAAAAGTTTGAGCTGTGCACTTTCAAAAAAGTGAGGAAAAAGATAAAGATATAATGGGGACTATTCAGGGAGCAAACAATAAAGTATTTGTTTTCAGGGAAAGGATGACTGGTGGGTGGAATGGCATAAATGAAACAAAAGTGAGTGAAGGCAAAAGCAGTGAGGGAAATTCAAGAAGGCATGGTGTGGGCTTAAGGAATTATTACAGGAGTGATCAAAATGAAGAGACACGGAGGTAATTGTTATCTGTTGTCAAAGTGCATCTTTTTATATCCTACTTGCATCTCAGTCTTTTGAGTTTTCTTTTCCTTTTTTACTTCCAATACAGATGGAATGTGATTCCTTACTTAACTGTTGTCTTTACATTCACTAAGGTGTTTGCCTGATCCACTGAGAGGTTTCCTGCACATTTTCTGCAATCTATACAGCCACATCTGTTGAGTAGAACCAGTCTGGCAGCAGTTATACCTCTACAGTGAAGTACCATTATACCACACGCAACATCGAGCGGCAAGTGGAGTGAGTATTCAGCCAGCTGCCCTTAGCCTTAACGATCATGAGCACAGTAAGGGCAACCTACTAACATGTCTCTGGCTTGTCCTTATCTCCTACAGCACTGGACTTTGAAGTTATTCTGTACCTTCCTCTGTGAAACCAGAAATGGCAAAATGTGAGAAGTCCAGAGAACTGATGAATACTCAAAGAAACAAGGCCTAAAATGTGTCTTTCCTCAGGGTTTCCCACAAGAATGCATGCTTGGTCTTCTACATGTGGTCCTACAAGAAGGAAGATGAAACTAGAATAAAGTATGATGTAAGAAAGAAACAAAACTATAAACAGCTTTGTGATCCCCCTGTAGACAAGCACATGAAAATGCTACAGAAGAATAATGCTCAAGAAAAAAAAAGGTTGTGTGTACTCTTCATAACTATGTGTCTGTGTTGTCTGTCTCCATCCTTCCTTAGCCAGTGGGGTCTCGGATCTGACTTCAACCACTACTAAAGACTTGGCTATGTAGCTCAAGCTCCTCCTCTGACCTCCAGTCTTCCAGTCTACTAAGAATTACCTCAGACTGAGTTTGCCCTCCCTTCAGCCTACACACTGTCTACAGCAGCTAAAAAGTGAAAAAAAATACACTAAAAAACTGTAATAACATCCCAGTAATAACTGCATACAGGAAGGAGAAGAAAGAGGAAAGAGCTGGAGCTCATCGACAGTCACGTAATAAAACAGTCCTCGAGTCGAATCAGGAGACCAGGAAATAAATAAAAGTTTTAAGTAGGAACGGGGTTGGAGGGTGGAAAGCTGAGGAAGGACAAAAACAGACAACACAAATGCATAGTTATGGTGAGTACATATCTTTTGTATCTGATGATGTCTTTTTCGTCCATTCCTCAATCAATGGGGCAGAGTCCCCAGCTCGAGAAACCCCAGGGTGGTCCTCAAGGAAAGATATCCTGGAGTACAATGGAGGCAAATGTTGCTTTTTCTAGAAAGAATGTCCAATTTGCAGTAAGCAATGAAAAGTATGAATGTTAAACCAAGTGGTTGCTCAGCAAATGTCATCTATAGAAGCTCTAAGTCAGAAGGCAGAGATGTGGCCACAGATCTAGTGGAATGAGCCTTAAGAGATAAGGAAATGTCAATTCATTTTCCATATAGACAAAAGAAATGCAATCAGTGAGCCACTTAGTTAGTCACCTTTCAACAGATTTATCCAGTTTGACTTTCAAAAAAGAAATAAACAGCTGGTCTGATTTTCTGAAATACTTTGCTCTGTGAATATAGAATTAAAGTTGTCTATGCACATCTAAAAGGGGAAGCATGTATTCTCCCTTGTTGAAAAAATTTGGAAAGACAACATGAAGGTTAACAGACTGGTTCATAGCTGTTTCTGAAGCCACTTTAGTTACAATGGATTAATATGGGCAGACAATCTGTCCTTGTGAAAAATATGGTGGCTTAGAAAAGAAGGCCTGGAGTTCTAACACTTGTCTGGCCAATGTGATCACAACCAGAAAAACAGTTTTCCAAGGCAAAAACTTTAATTCCACCTGTCGAGTCAGGGCTTGAAGAAGTGTATTTAAATCCCAGGGTGGAGTAGGGTCCTTAAAAGGGGGCTGGAGTAAAAAGGTACCTTTAAGAAAGGCTTTACATAATCTAGATGAAGCCAAGGAGGAATGACCATGTCCTACATGAAAATCTGAGATGGTTGCAAGTTGAATCTTTACAGTAGAATAACTAGCACCACTGTTAAATGTGGAAGCAAGAAAATCCAGAAAAGCTGAAATGGGTGCTGAAAAGGGGTCTAATTGTCTCTGGATAGCCCAAATGGGAGATTTTTTCCATTTACTTTTATACACCTTTCTAGTAGTATCCTTCTGAGAGGATATGAGAATGTGTTTGACCAAAGAGGAAAACCTGGATTGTCTAACCATCATTTAAAGTGGAGAAACCATGCGGTCAACTTGAGAGTCTGAATGCCCAGGTGAGTTATTCCTGATGGGTGAGAAAGGAGTTCCTGGTTTGGATCCAACACTCAAGGAGGATGCACCAAGATGAGGCCACAAGAAGGGAAACCATACTTGTCGAGGCTAGAATGGAACAATGAGGATTACTTTGCACTTCCAGTAAGACACTTTCTGTAGAGATTTGGGACTCAGACTCAGATGGGTGGGAGGAAACGTGTACAGGACCACGGGAGGGGGGGGGGCAATTGTGAACTAGCGACTCTCCCTGTGGAAGGATCAGGGCAAAGTATCTGCTGCATCTAGAGTTAAGAGAAGAAGCAAAGAGATCATAGCATGACTGGCCCCATTGACAGAAAACAGTGGGTGGCGCACTGGTGCAGCGATTACCATTGTTGCCACAAAGCAAGAGGTTCTCTGGTTTAATTCTCGGCTGGGGTGCCTTCTGTGCAGAGTCTGCATGCTGTCCCTGCGTTCGTGTGAATTTCCTCTGGGTGCTCTAGTTTCCTCCCACACTTCAAAGGACATGCATCTGGAGTGTTTCTCCCCAGGCCTCCACAGAAAATGGGCTATGTCCCAGTCAGTCTTTCCTGGTAAACAAATGTTAAATAAACAAAAAAATCATTTCTGCCACCCCAGGGTTGAGAGATCACTTGTGAGGGAGTAAGATGGACCTGCTCAGTTCGTCTGCTAGCACACTGGACTTCCCCGAAATATGCATTGCCAAAAAAAGTATCTGGAAGAGATTGTCCACTTCCAAACTCTCATTGCTTCTCATCATAGGGGATAGGACCTGATTTACCCTTGCTTGTTGATGTACCGGACTACCGACATATTGTCTGTCTGGATGGCAATCATCCCTGAAGGGAGAGCATCTTGAAATGCCTACAGTGCTAACAGGACTGCTCTCATTTCCAGGATATTGATGTGAAGATTGACCTTCAATTGGGACCAAGTGCCTTGGACAATCCTTCCCAAGAAATGCCCCCTTCCCACCCTAGTTGGTAGGTGTCTGTATTCACTGTGGCTGTGGGTGGTGGAAGGATAAAACGGTGTCTTTTGCATTGATCCACCAGGTAATATGTTCCTTGCAAATTCTTGTAATCTATACTGGGGCAGACAGGAACTGTCATGTTACGCACCATTATAGTGCAAACGGCCATTGTAGTACTCTCATCTAATATCTTGCTAGGGTTACTAGAGTTATGGAATCTGCTTTAAATCCCAGGAGTCGTACAACCAACCTTGCTGGTGGGGAAGGAAGAAAGAGGATGTGGAATACTTGACTCAGTAAGGTATTTATTCCTGAGTGAGATAAGCTTATGATTTGAGTTGCCATGTTCAGACGAGCACTAATGAACTCCAGGACTTGAGTATGGGACAGTTGAGACTTGGTGATGTTCATTCACTGTGACACCCAGATGAAGACATAGCTGGAGCAAGTAGTCCCTGGCTTGAATCAGTAGAGGCCTGGTGGGAAAAGACATGAGTCAGTCATCGAGGTATGACAACATCCCGAATCCCAGCAGTCTCAGCTGAGCTGTAACCACAGGCATGCATTTAGAGAACACCCTGGGGACTGTGGTGAGACCAAAGGGCAGGGCTTTGAGTTGACTCAGCTGGAAGTGAAGAAATCTCCTGCAGTGCCTTGTCTATTTTGATGTGATAGTACGCATCCCGGAGAGCCATCGAGTACATCCAATCATCCTTTCTCAAAAGCAGTAGAATGGACTGAATTATGACCATTTGGAATTTGGAACATTTGACATATTGGTTTATTTGCTGAGATCCAAGATAGGCCTTAGGTCCCCTTTTTTCTTTGGCACTAAAAAGAACCTTGGGTAAGTTCTGAATCTTTGTTGGTCGGGGGGGGGCATCTGGTGACTCTTTTGGCCAGCAGCTTTTCTGTTTCTGTAGCTGCTGCTTTTCTGATTAGGTGGAACATCGGGACGTTTTGTAGATTGACTGGGGATCTGTAGGGGAAAAAGATATGCAATAGCCTCTGCAAATAATTCTCTGTACCCACGTGTCTTTGGTGATGGCTGTCCAGGTATGTGGATGCAGGGATAAGCACCCCTGACTGCTTACAGAGTGCAGTAGTCGGGCAACCACTTAGGAGCATTGGCAGGAGTTCACGGAGAAGGGACCTCTGAAACCCTGGTTTTGTGGGCCCCCTCTGCCATGAGGGAATCATCTATTACTGGATTTCACCCTCTTCCAAGGGTGGGGGTGGGGTCCTAGGGAAAGCCTTGAGACTTCTGGAACCACATTTTCCTACCACCGCTCTGGCTTCGTGAAAAGATCCTTTGAGATATAGAAAAATGTATCCCCGTGGCAAATAAGGTCATCCCATCTTGTTCACTCCTAGAAAGGGTTTCTTTACTCTTGGGGCCAAATAATATAGCTCCATCAAAAGGAGCACTGATGAACAATGACTCCGGAAAGTCACAGAGGTGCATCCAAGCATGCCGTCTCACAGCAATTCCTGAACCAGCAGCTCTCAAAGCACTTTCTGAGGCATAGGAAATTAGTCTCATGAGGCATTTGTTAGGGACAGTAGAGTAGCCAGTTGTGAAGAAAAAAGAAGTTATGTCTTACCATAACGTCCCATTTGTATTGTTGATCCTCGTTCAGTCATTACGTATGGGTATCGGTTCCGACCTCAGAACCGAGCCGGCCATTTTCCAAGCTCACGTCAGCTACAAACTCTCGAGCTAAACTCTTACCCATAATCCCCCTCTCCCTGTTAACTCAGATTGAGTTGGCAAGTCAAAAGAAGGTAGAGGCTACCTCTGGTCAAATGACCTAAGAGAACCAGATGGTGAGATCCACTAGAAGCCACAGGAGGGGGAAGGAGGGAGGGTCGTAATGACTGAACGAGGATCAACAATACAGATGGAACGTTATGGTAAGACATAACTTCTTTATCTGATATTGTTAATCCTCGTTCATTCCTTACATATGGGACAGAGTCCCCAGCTACCTCTATACCTGGGAGGCTCTCATGGAAGGAAATTCCTGAGCACCATAGAACCAAAGGATGCTCTTCCCCTGGAGGCCAAATCCAATTTGTAATGATTGATCAAGGTATGAGGCATAGCCCAAGTTGCAGCTGCACAGATGTCATGTAAAGAAGCTCTGGCATGGAAGGCAGCAGAAGTTGCCACCGACCTTGTCGAATGAGCCTTCATGGTAGTAGGCAACGGAATATTACGTTTGTATAAATGAAGGTCACACAGTCTTTCATCCATCTAGCTAATGTGACCTTAGCAACAGCAGATCCTAATCTAGGTCCAGAATAGGCCAAAAATAACTGGTCAGATTTATGAGAGGACTTAGTCCTGTTTAAGTAAAAACGGATATGCCTGTGAATATCTAGGGTATGTAGGCAATACTCTCCTCTGTTTGAATGATTGGGAAAGAAAACTGGCAATTCAATGGTTTGATTGATAGACATTTCAGAGATCACTTTTGGCAGAAATGAAGTATTAGTTCTCAAAAACACTCTATCTCTATGAAAAATCAAGTATGGACTCTTGATGCATAAAGCTTGAAGCTCAGAGATACGTCTGGCAGAAGTAATGGCAACCAAAAACAAGGTTTTCCATGACAAATATTTGAGGTCGCAATAAGAAGCTGGTTCGAAGGGTGGCACTGTCAGAGCTTGTAGAACTAATGAAAGATCCCATGGTTGAATAGGTTGTCTAAAAGGTGGCTCCAGATGATTCACACCTTTTATGAAGGTCTTGCACAATTTGTGTGACATAAGAGAGGAGTCTTGGACACCCTCATGGAAATTAGATATTGCAGCCAAATGAACCCTAATGGTAGAGGCCGATAGACCAGATTGAAAAAGGTCGGCCAGATACTATAGTATTATCGACACTGGTGCTGAGAAGGGATCTACTTGTTTTTCTTTCAGCCAACAGGTAAATCTTTTCGACTTGCTTAGATAAGTAATTCTAGTGGAAGACTTATGAGATGCAATAAGAATGTCATGTACTGGTAAAGAAAGATCATTCTACCTGGCAATCAAGGGAATTGGAGTAGCCAAGCTGTGAGCTTCAGGCTGTCCAAGTTGGGATGAATCAGGTTCTGCGGATGTGAGATCAACTCTGGGGTTGGATGGAGAATCCATTGTTGATCTAGCAGGTGAGGCCAAAGGAAGGGGAACCAAATCTGACAAGGCCAATATGGTGCTATGAGGATCACCTTGCTCTTCAACTGATGTGCTTTCTTCAGAAACTGGGGAATGAGGGGAAAAGGTGGGAATACATAAAGAAGACCCGAGGGCCAATCGTGGACTAAAGCATCCCTGGGTGACTGTCCCGGAGGGGGAATCAGGGCGAAGTAGTTGCTGCATTTGTAGTTGGTTGGGGATGCAAAGAGGTCGCAGCAAGGACAGCCCAAGCGATGGAAGATCTCTGCCACTATCAAGGGATTCAGGGGCCACTCGTGAGGTTGTAGAATGCACCTGCTGAGTCTGTCTGCTATCACGTTGGAACTCCCGGAATTGTACGTTGCTAGAAGAAAACGGTTGGTAGCCATCGCCCATTGCCATATCCTCATGGCCTCTCGGCAAAGGGGGTAAGATTTGGTTCCACCTTGTTTGTTGATGTACCAGACCACCGCCATGTTGTCTGATTGAATTGCAATCGTCCCAGACGGCAGCAGGGGACAGAACGCTTGCAACGCCAGAAGCAACGCCCTCAGCTCTAGAACATTTATATGCAGTTGGGTCTCCAATTCAGACCAAGTGCCTTGGACTGTCTGTCCCTGACATAGCCCCCCCAACCCCATCAGGGAGGCAGCCGTGGTCACTGTAGCCTTGGGTTGCTGGGGGGAGAAGGGGCAAGACCACTGTGACAGGTTGTGTGTCATCCACCAATTTAGATCCTGTTTGCACCTGTGGGTTACTCGAATCTTGGCTGAAAGAGGATGCTGTAAAGGATACCATTGGGTGAGCAGTAGCCATTGTAGAAGCCTCATATGAAACCTGGCCAGGGGGACAATGGTGATGGAGGCTACCATGGAACCCAACAGCTGTAGGACAGAGTGAGCTGTGGATTTCTCCCTTGAAAGGATTGGGATCAGTTGTTGCTTTATCCTTAAAATTCTGTGCTCTGGAATGGCAGCTCTGCAGTTCTTTGTATCCAAGATAACCCCTATGAATTCTGTGGACTGAGATAGGGTGAGATTGGATTTTAGCCAGTTTATGGTTACGACTAGCCTTTCTGCAGTGAGAAGAGAGTATGCCAGGGCTTCTTCCAATAGATGTCTGGTGGTGGTGGAAATGAGCCAGTCGTCTACGTATAGAAACACCTGGAATCCTTGCAGTCGCAAGTGAGCTGTGATGACTGCCATGCACTCTGTGAACACGCTGAGGGCTGCAGAGAGTCTGAAGGGCAGTACTCTGAACTGGTAGTGACTGGCTCCCGCATGGAAGCGCAGAAATCTTCTTGGTGGCATGTCCACTTTTATGTGGTAGTACGCATCTTGAAGATCTATCGAGCACATCCAATCGTCTTTTTCCAAAAGTCGGAGGATAGACTGTATTGTGACCATCCAAAATTTTTGTACTCTCACAAACTTGTTCAATACACTGAGATCCAAAATTGGTCTCCAGTCCCTGGTTTTCTTTGGCACCAAAAATAGTCTTGAGTAGAATCCGGATCCTATCTGGTCTGGAGGGACTATTTGGAGGACTCTCTTTCTTAGCAGCTTTTCTATCTCTAGTGCTGCATCTTCCCTTTGACTGGGTGGAACGTTGGGAAGGTTTTTTGAAGGGACAGGACAAAGATCGAAGGGGATATGATAACCTCTGGTATCCTATGATATCCTTTGTACCCAAGAATCGGTGGTGATAGTTAGCCAGGCAGAAGGGTACAAGGAGAAACGACCCCCAACCACCTCCAGAGGATAGGAGTTGGGCCTCTCTTCAGAAGCACTGGTAGGATTGGTCAGGGAAAGAGTCCCTGGAACCGTGGTTACACAGACCCCCTCTGCCATGAAAGAAGCGTCTTCCCTGTGAGTTTCCCCCTCTGCCTCTAGGGGAGAACTCGGCCTGTGTGTCATGGAAAGGACCCTGAGATTTCTTGAACCATAACTTCCCACTCTTTTGGTTTTGGGAGAAAGCACATTGAGGGGAAGAATAATGGACACCTACGGCAGAAAAGGTCTTACCGTCCTGTTCACATCTGGCCAGTGTGCTTTTAACTTTGGGTCCAAACAACGAAGAGGCCTCAATGGGAGCATTAAGAAATGAAGCCTTAAAGGGTTCCGCGAAATTGCACAAGTGCATCCAGGCTTGTCATCTCAAGACCACGGCTGAACCCGCCGCTCTAGCTGCTCCTTCTGATGCGTGAGATATCAGTCGCATAGAGGAGATAGATATTGACTCAATGGTGGCCAACTAAGAGGCCACTTTGTCACGGACCTCATCAGACACGGCACCAGCCAAGGTTTCAGAGAGCTCGGAAATCAGATCCCTTTGAAGCCTGGTAAAGTGTGCCATATAATTCAGGGACCTGATAGTAAAGGTTGCTGATGCAAAGGTGGGCTTCCCTATCCTGTCCAGGGCCCAGGACTCTTTGTTAGGCGGATGGACAGTCTGGCTTTCTTCTTCTGCCAGATCCTTTTCTGTTGCGGCTGCCACCACCAGAGTATCCACAGGAAGACCTTTAGACCAATGGGGATCCATAGCAGGAGGGGACAAAATCTTATCTGGCCTCCAGGGAATAGCCTCAACGATGTCAGGAGCCTTCCACACACGCTGCACGATGAGCCGGACAAGTTCATCGGCAGGTGGAGTAACCCAGGAGGTAGGGGGCAGGGCGCGAAAGGCCTGCAGGAACACAGACTCCTCAGAGGTTGGATTAGAGGGCTGCCAGTCATCTCTCTGTTTAAGAATTTTGAGGATATCACCAAAGGATACCTCAGAGGGTGACCGAGGGGTTCCTTCCCCCTCATCAAAGTCTGTGTCTTCAGAGAGGGACTCCTCTGTGAAGTCCATGTGCTTCCTCTTACACAAACTTTTCCAGTGGACTTCCTCAGAGGGAGAAGCTGGGGAAGACAGAGGAAAAGGGGTTTCCTGTGGGAATATGTCCTGAGTCCCTTTCACCCGGTGTCCGCTAGGTGCGACTTGTGAAAACAGTGTACCAGAGGAGGGCGGGGGGATAGACAGCACAGTATCGCCAGCAGAAGCCAGAGCCTTCTCCATCAGTTGAAAGGCTGGTCCACCTGAAGAGGGGCGAGTGTCCAGGACAGGGTTCACCCCTCCCCTAAGTGGCTCAGCCTGCCGACTCTGAGTCCCCAGATGGCTGTGGAACAGCAAATTACGCGTGTCACAACTGTCATCCTGGGTCGTAGCAAAACTCTCCTGCCACAAAGGCAACTGAGGTTCCTTAGTGAGATTCATAAAGGGAACTGCAGAGGGGGAAGACTGTGCTATATCAATGGACTTCAAAGGCAATGAAGAAAGAGAATAAGAAAGGGTCTTTGGAGATGGGTGATCACCTCCCAAGGAAGGATAGGTCCTGGGGGGTGCGGGATACCTCTGACCAGAAGCAACTGATCCACAAGACGCAACACGTCGTGTTCGGAAAGGCTTCTAGTGGACCTCACAGAGACTGAGGGAGAAACAGGTCTGTCCACAGAAGAGACAAGCTTGGTGCCCACCTCTCCAGTCCGCACCGAGAACAACGGTGCCAAGAGAGACTGGACTATGGGTGTCTGCACCGAGGAAATCATTGGTGCCGAGGTCACGGTCTGCACTGACACAAGGATCGGTGCCGAAGTGTTTGCCGGTACCGAAGCTGGAACCGACAAAATTGGAGCCAATAACTGAGGCGTCTGTTCTGAGTAAGATGTCGAAGCCGATGTGGTCAAGGTCTGCGCAGACTGAACGGTCAGTGCTGATGTAGTAGTCATAATAGTCTGAACCGAGGAGCCCCTCAGTGCCGATATAGTAAAGGCCACAGGAGTAGACGGAGCTGAGATCACTGATGGTGCCGAAGGTCTTGGCACCGAATGCACTGGGGCTGACTGAGTGAGCTCCGAAGCAGAAACTTTAGCTTTCTTAGGTCTTGGTTGGCGGGAGTTCCCAGCCGGGGACGAAGGCAAAGACTTGGCCTTAGTAGGATCATCCAAAATTTTCTTATAGCCTCAAGGAGGGGTTGAAGCCTCCGACCCAGAAATAGCCTCTGAAAAGGGAAATTTGAGAAGTCCCTTCAGCAACAACTTATTTTTCCTTTCCAACAAGGTTCTGTTAGAAAAATGTTTACAAATAGCACAGGGCAGGTCAACAGATAAGTGGGACACACCCAAGCAATAAACGCACAAAGAGTGTGCATCTGATGTAGGTAATTTGTGTCCACAATCAGATCACCTTTTAAATCCCGGACTACCTTTCTTATCTGCCATGATAGAAAAAGGGGTAGTAGAAAAGGTACCAGCAATGATACAAAAGAATACCCAAAGGTATGAAGAAAAGGAAGAGATTACCAACGATGGTATGGGAGAAATACCTCGTGGTAAAGGTGCAGAGTAAAGAGAAGAAAACAAGAAAATATGGTCGCTAAATGCGATAGGGTAAGAGACAACAAAATAGAAACTTTTCTGACAGAAAAAGTTATATATATGACTTGTCTGACAACAAATATCTATACTTAGCTCAAGAGAAGCGGCTTGACACGACCGAATGGCAACGAAATCTGAGGTAACAGGGAGAGGGGGATTATGTGTAAGTTTAGCTCAGAGTTTGTAGCTGACGCGAGCTTTGAAAATGGCTGGCTCGGTTCCGAGGTCGGAACCGATACCCATACATAAGGAATGAACAAGGATTAACAATATCAGATCAGTCTTTTTGTCCTCCACTGACATGGAACCAGACAGGGTATTGGAAAACTCCTTCTTCAAGTCTCTCTGAAATCTTGTAAATTGCTAGATAGCTCAGTGACCTTATAGCAAAAGTTGCTGAAGCATAAATGCACTTCCCAAACCTGCCTAATGCATCAGACTCTCTGCTGGCGGGATGGACAGTAGAACTTTGTTCAGCAAGCTTTCTCTTGGTCGTGCTGCTACCACCATAGCATCTACTGAAGGTAATTGTTCCAGTAGGCCAGCTACATCAGTACAATTAGATACTTGTCAGGTCTTTTAGGAATTGGCTTTGTGACATCTGGATCCTTCCAAGTCCAGCAGGAGATGAGGTCAACCATCTCATCTGCTTGGGGGACTGCCCAGGATGTAGCTGAGCCTGTTCTGAAAGCCTCAAGAAACACAGATTCCTCTTGGGAAAGGGGGTCAGAAGACCAATCGACCAACCACCTTTCTGTCTCAAAAGCTGGAGTATTTCACAGAAGCAGACATTCTCAAGGGCTAATATGGGGTACTCCTATCCACTAAATCACCCAAGCTACTGTAGACCACATCCATTCATTGAAGTGGCAAACAAGATCTGGGGCAATTCTTGATGAACAGGAGGATTATGAGTTAGGGGAGGAGCTAGAGCTATGGAGCCAATTCTTTAGAAGTGGCTGAGGTCAGATTTGGGACCCCATCAGTTGAAGAACAGATGAAAAAGACAGCATTAGATCCACAAAGTATCAATGGGGATAACTTTCTGAAGTAAATTTACAAACTTAAGGAATGCAATAAAACAAAGACTAAAGAAAGGATTGATCAAATAAAGAAGAGTGGAAAAGTTAATTAGAAGGATAAAGAAAAACACAAACACACTGGACACTTTTGTTTAACATCTGTAATGGAAGGAGGAAGGAATCTAAAACAAGAACCAAGGGACTTAAAGAATGGAAAGAAAAGGTATTAGACAGTCTATTTCTGAAGAGAAAAGTAGAAAATATCCACCGACCAAAAGGCAGACAAAGCACCAGCATCAACAGAGATGAATTCAAAAGTGTGACAGGTGACCAGGATATTTTAACTAGACAAGTGACAAAATTTTAATAGTTCTCCACAACATAAGTGTACTCACAGAGAACTGCAGATGGGATGGGTAGATGTCACCTTGCTTCCCAAAAGCAGCAGTATGGTAAAGGCATAAAATCAAAGGCCTCACAGTTTAATGCTCTAAGAAAGAAAAACTGACAGAAACACTAACATTACAGGATTGTGGGATACCAGGAGAGCCATACAGTGGATACAAAAAGTTTACACACCCTGTTAAAATGCCAGGTTTTTGTGATATACAAAACATGAGACCACAATAAATCATTTCAAAACTTTTCCCACCTATAATGTGACCTAAAACCAGTACAATTCAATTGAAAAACAAACAAATCTATTAGGGGAAAAATATAAAAAAATTAAAAATGTACAATACGCTGGCTGCATAAGTGTGCACACCCTTAAACTAAGACTTTGTTGTGTGTGCACACCCTTAAACTAATACTTTGTTGAAGCACCTTTTGATTTAATTACAGCATTCAGTCTTCTTGAGTAGGAGTCTATCAGCATGGGACATCTTGACTTGGCAATATTCGCCCACTCTTCCTTGCAAAAGTGCTCCAAATCTGTCAGATTGCGAGGACATCTCTTGTGCACAGCCCTCTTCAGGTCACCCCACAGATTTTCTAATGGATTTAGGTCTGGGCTCTGACTGTGCCATTCGAAAACTTTAATTTTCTCCTGGTGAAGCCATTGTTTTGTTGATTTGGATGTGCTTGGGTTCATTGTGTTGAAAAGTGAAATTCCTCTCCATCTTCAGCTTTCTAGCAGACACCTGAAGGTTTTGGGCTAAAAGTGACTGGTATATGGAACTGTTCATAATTCCCTCCACCTTGACTAAAGCCCCAGTTCCAGCTGAAGAAAAGCAACCTCAAAGCATGATACTGCCAACCACCATGCTTCACCGTGGGGATAGTGTTCATAGGTTCATAGATTAGTACTAGGCTAACTACCCTTGTGGGCCATTTCAAGCCTAGTCAATTACCCCATGTGAGAATCAAACCCTGCACCTTGTGTCTGTAAGGTAAACGCCTTAACAATTATGCCATCCTCGTTCTTTTGGTGATGAAAAGTGATGTTTTTGTGCCAAACGTACCTTTTGGAATTGTGGCCAAAAAGTTCAACCTTGGTCTCATCAGATCACAACACATTCTGTCACATGCTTTTGGGAGATGTGATGTATTGTTTTGCAAATTTTAGCCCGGCCTGGATGTTTTCCTGTGTAAGAAAAGGCTTCCATCTTGCAACCCTACCCCATAGGCCAGACATATAGAGAATACGGGAGACTGTCACATGTACTACACAACCAGTACTTGCCAGAAATTCCTGCAGCTCCTTCAGTGTTGCTGTAGGTCCTCTTGGCAGCCTCCCTGACCAGTTTTTGTCTTATCTTTCCATCAATTTTGGAGGGACATCCAGTTCTTTGCAATGTCACTGTTGTCCCATATTTTCTCCCCTTTTTGATGACCATCTTCACTGTGTTCCATGGTACAGTCAATGCTGTGGAAATTTTTTTGTACCCTTCTCCTGACTGATACATTTCAACGAGATCCCTTTGATGTTTTCTAAGCTCTCTGCGAACCACGGCTTTTGCTGTAGCAGTCAACTGAGTAAATGCCAGGAAAATCCTACTAGGACAGCTGAGCTTTATCTGGGGTTAATCAGAGTCTCTTTAATTAATGGCAGGTGTGTTCCCAGGAAGACTGAATGCTGTAATTACATCAAAAGGTGCTTCAACAAAGTATTAGTTTAAGGGTGTGAACACACAACAAAGTATTAGTTTAATGGTGTGCACACTTATGCAACCAGCGTATTGTACGTTTTTTTATTTTTTCCCCTAACAGATTTGTTTGTTTTTCAATTGAAATGTACAGGTTATAGGTCACATTTGAAATGATTTACTGTGGTCTCATTTTTTTATATCACAAAAACCTGGCATTTTAACATGGATGTGTAAACGTTTTACATCCACTGTATATGTGTGTGTGTGTGTGTATATATATATATATATATATATATATATATATATATATATATATATATGTGTGTGTGTGTGTGTGTGTGTGTATATATATATATATATATATATATATATATATATATATATATATATATATATATATATATGGGATCCGTAGAGATGTTCGACCGCATCTTTCACCGAATCCCAATTTGGTGAGCATACTTGCACGAAAGTGCTGCTCACCGAAGTAGCACTTTCGCGTAAGTATGCTTGCTGTTCCGGTCGTACTATAGTGCTGTAAGGGAAAATTCCCTTTTTCCGACTGTAGTGCGACCTCGGAGTGAGAATACTAAAGTGGGGGTGCAGGGAGGCTTGCCCCCCTGGATTCAAGTAGATTTTGTGTTTTTTTTTTTAACATACTTTAACGAAAGTGCTTTCGTTAAAGTGTGTTCAATGGTAATGGATTCAGGCTTTTGGACTTTCGTTCAAAGGTCCTAGATCCATATATATATATATATATATATATATATATATATATATATATATATATACACACACACATATATATTTTTTTAAGACATAGATACAGCTATATACAGATATATACATATACACACACACAAATGTGCATGTATTTATTTATATTGTAGGTCTGTGAGGCATGGTCCAGATTGTTAAACAATTAATACTTAGGACAAGATGCAGACTTTGTTATGCACTGGAGATTCCAAATAACTGTCTATGAAAAGGCAATTATTCCTTTTGAACAGAATACTAAAATCATGGCCTGTATTTTTATACAGTTCTACGTGACAGGTACACAAGACTGTGGGAGACAGAAAACTGATGGCTGGGTATCTACATACATTTTACGTAAGTTGACTATATCTGACATTAATTGCAGTCAATAGACATGCTTAATTTTACATTAAATTATTTCAGAAAAGAAAAAAAGTTAAGCTTGTGATGTAATGATCAAAATAGACCCTGCTTTCCAGTTCCTAGTGACATGTCAAATAAAATGCATGAGTGGTTCTGAAAAGCTCTGCCCTCTGTAGCACACATATAAGTAAAAGCAAGCAACAGGGGAGCAATACCATTTGTTCTAATGTTTCCAGCCATAGACAGAGAACTTTACAAAGTTCAGTGCTTGGTACCAACTGCCTGTGGTAGAAATGCTGATGGTAGAGGAGCTGTTACCAACTGCTGTATATGTACCCTGCAGAAAGGAAGCACCCTGACATACATCAACAGTAGCTTCGGTTGGACCAGCTCTTTGGCCAGGGACTTATCATAAGGATCATGACCTTTGGAAGCGCAAACAACAAACAGAAGGGGGTTTGAACTCCTATATGCTTGTATTCTCCCTGCCAGTACTAATTACTAATCGCAGTCTGAGGAGCAAGCCCTGGAAGGGTTCTGTAGTTTAGGAGTCACTACAGAACTGGGACCCCAACCCTGGGAAGCAAACCTGAGAAAATGATGTGCTGTTTGGACTCATGAACATAGAACTCATTCTAGGTCCACCCTCCCAGTACTAAGTGCTGGCTGAGGAATAAGCCTGCTTGAACTCATGCAGACATAAGTCTCACTCATTCCATTCCTCAGTACAAATTTCACCTTTACAGTTTCTGAAACAACAGCTTTCTGAGCATTAGAGCTTTCTTCCCAGTACACTGACTGAGACTGGCTCATTTCACATGAGATGGTCAGGTATTTGACTGGACTGTTGTCAAAACAGGCACCCTGGGATCTATCCTTATAGTGCTTGCCAGGAATATATCTCTGACACTCCTCTCATCGGTGCCTGATGATGAAAACAAGTCTGACCATTTATTAGTGTGTGCATGTGGGGGGGGGGGGGGTATAAAGAATGCAAGGCTGCCGTATAAAAAGATTTAAAAGGAAGAGGCTGTAACAGATGACTGACCTCTCGATCACTCACTTTCTTCCATCAGTCCTGCACCAACTCAGGACAGTATGAAAGACTGTTCTGTCAGTCCCTGTGGTGAGCATCCTTCATATCAGCCATCCTCCTCATGGTGACGTTGGCCTCAAGCACCTCCCGACATCTCCCTGTGAGTGACCAAGCTAAAGAAACAGCATTTGCAGCAAGGCTTTACATCATGCTCCTTTTTCAGGCACAACATTCAGTCCAGTGTAGGTTCTGTCTGATGATCTGATGACCACAAAGACACTTGGAAGGTTTCCCATGCTGAACAGCTGACCCCTATGTGTGATTCCTGTAGCCCAAAATGTGGCATCATGATATGCATTGACAGGAGATGTATGTACTGCTGAGCAAAGGGTCTTGAAAAAATTCTGAATTGTGCTCAGCTGGAGATATGAGAAGTGGAAATCTGAACAATTACCCACTGCAGAAGATCCCTGAAGGCTGATGTGAAAGAAGGTTGTTAAAACAAACTTCTGACAAGACAAATGAAGCAAACAGAAAAACAGGGATGAATGTTCTTCAAAGATGTGAGAAAATCAACTTATAATACCCACCTCGTTGCTGAGATTTACAAGGGATGTGGCAACTTAAAACGACATACCAAATACATAGGACACAAAGTTTCCCACTGAAGGCTCACATGTACTGAGGACAGAGGTGATTTCTTAAAGAGCATTAAAAGGATTTAGAATGAGAGAAGCTATGAGAAGCACAAGCTCAAATTGTGCAACAAAGAGCACAAGTCAGTACCTCAGCTGTAGCTTTGTCTTTGCCAGAATGGTGGCATTTTAAGGTCACACTCACTGTTATTTATCAGGATTCCAAGAAAAGCTAACAAAAGATAAAAGCTTCTTCAGATTCCACCAGTGAAAAGTTGTGACAAGTTGGAAAGTTTGGGGATTATTTTTTTTGTTTAATTGAAGACTCACACCAAGCCTGCTGATGCAGGCCAAAAGGTTCTATTTACAAAGCTGCTGCTACTGCTGACCTAAGTCTAATTAACAGAGGGGTGTGCCACTGGGCTGGTGGAAGGTGACAGAATCTGACTGAAATTGTTTGATGTTTCTTCTCTTTCTGCCTGGCTACAAACCCCCACCCAGAGAAAATCAGAGGGTTTAGACCAGGCCATTTAATGTTCAAGGTGAATCCAACAGTATCACCCATGGGGAGGGTGGAAGCATGTAGCCACAAGTGCACAGACCACAGTGACACCACATCTTGTATGAAGGGTTGGTGAAAGGGAAAGGTTTGGGAGAAAAAGCCCCCTTCTGCTCTGAGGACAGTGTCATAATGGGGCAAAACAAGCTTTTGCTCCATTTGGCCACTACTTTGACAAAACAACGACAGAGTGGTGCAGCAGAGGAAAGCCAGCCAATTACTAGATGGGATCATGGCTACAGAAATGGGGGGGGGGGAGCCTTGACTATTGCAAAAGAGGCATCAAAAATGCATATATGTGTTTGTGTCTGTGTGTGTGTTGGGGGGGGCATTGGGAAACGAATTAAGTTCCTTCAGAAGAACTGAAATCTCTGGGAGACGAGGTTGGCAGACCTTTTATCTCATAAGGAGTAAGAAATGCAATAAATTACATTTTATAATAGATGCTGAGTGACAGCACAACTCTTCATATGTACAGCCACTAGACAGAAGGGAAACATGAACCCAAAGATCAAGACAAGAAACTCATATGACGTGTAAATGTGGATCACACAAAAAGTAAAACCAGAAAGCAGATTCAAATGATGTCTTGAATAGATGTATCCAAGAATCTCTAATTTATTCACTTAGATGACTTTCATGATTTACATAATTTATTTCCAAGTTTATTGATTTAGCAGGTGCCCTACTTCAGTTATGACTTAATTACACTACAATGGACGGCACAATACACAAAACGAGTACAGATAATAGTGGTAGTAATAAACTGGAACTCTAGGACTGGGAAACAAACTAATAAGTGCTGTAAACTCACACAATAATATTTACAAGCAGCATTACCAAGAGTAACCATAGGACCCATGCACTAGGTCATTTTATCCTATGTGCTTTTTCTATTCAAGGCTGGCAACTACCATCTTTCCCTCCCCAGTCCATCAAGCTCATTCATTCATTTACTTATTAAAATGGGCTTACAGTGGCATCTCAGACTCCAACAGCAGCAGCAGTAGTGATAGCCAATCAAACAGAGCCCTTATCTTGGCAGCCATGGATGTTGTTTGGTCAATTTTCCTGCAAATATCCCTGCAACAGGCCTAAAAGTCCTGGCACGCTTTGTCCCAATAGCCTCAGAATCTGATTTTACCTCCAAAAATGGGGTCTCCTACATTTAAGGGAGGAGCCTAACTTCCCCAGGGTAGGAACTACCACGAAACCTTTCCCCCAACACCACATTACCTATGATGCAGAGCTTGAGCCATTTATATTACAGTCTGAGGTTGCATCACTGCAAGGGCCTATGATGTCTTTCACCAACACCTGCATGTTTTTGCACATATTTCTAGGAAGTCTGCCACTAGCAACTTGGCAGGACAGAGCACAAATATTGGATCAAAAGTATTACAAGCTGCACAGATACTCCTCCAAGTGTCGCCACTGCAGCAGTTCTGACCTTCCCAACTGGGAAAACCACAGTCAGGCACTCATTCCCACCCTCTCTAACTGGCCCCTCCTGTGTGTGTGTACAGCTAACCAGTTTAGGGTCATCTGGATCAAAGAAAGTGCTATTAACCCTCTGCAGACCCTCAATTAAATGGCTGATGGTTATTATCACAAGGAATAAGTGAACAGGCCAGAGAACAGGAAGCCAGTTTCATGTGCCTAGATCAATGTAACTTTTCGTGAGTTCCAGTTCATTAAAACATACTTATACAAAGCCACTTTCCATGAAAACTAAAATAAGTTATTTTTCTGTAATCACATCTGCACCCCTCCCCTAGGCTTGCATACATCTCCTCCGTGGTCACACAACAATGGGGTAGACAACAAACTCCATTAGCTGGGTCAGCAAGTCTGCTCCATAAAATTAGCACTCACTGAAAAAGTTCTCATTCTATTGACATGTTCCCCAGGAAGTGCACATGTTACAATTATAATATATCTACATTTAGTCTTATTAAGCTGGTAATAAATATCTCTACCATTGCCTGACTTTTGATTTCTACAGGCAAACAGTTCTATACTTTAGCACCACCGATGAAGAACTGTTGTATGTTGCCTTCGTGATGGTAGATGAAGCAGTGAACTGACTGTAGAGTGAAGATATTGATAAAGTTTAACAGTCAATTCTAGGATGAGCAGTGGTTCTAGCGAAGAGGCTTGAAAATGAGAATGTTCACAAGCAGCACAGTCCTGTGAGTGACAGGCAGCCAGCAAGTATTATCAGTGTTCTATTTTAGGAGAGTTAAACATGAATCTGGATAATCAATTCAGTTTGACTTGAAGCCTCAGATACTTGGAAGCAGAGTATGGGCCTTTTACAAGCACCAACACACTGATTTCTTCCCTGTCTGCTCAACTGACCCAATGGCCTCCACTACCTGCCCCAATTAGGCCATTCATTCTTTCTTCTTGGGAACCCAGACTGATCATCCTGATGAGTATACCAAGCCCTCCTATTCTGGCTCTGGGCCAGGAGGCTGGGAGGGGACCTATGACTCCTGTCTCAGCCAATTGACCACACCAGTCCCCACACACACACTTCAAGGCAGAACTTAGGGCCATACCTCTTTCCCAGGGAAAGGTGAGATCTGAAGCCCATTTGTTTCCTGGGACAGGCATACCAGCCAGGATCCCTGTGAGAGGTGAGCGTCAGCAGGTAGGGAGAAGGTCAGACAGAGAGTGAAGTGGACCTTCTCCTTTGAAGATCCTAACCCTGTCAACAGCTCTTTGAAGCTCCATGATAGCTGCTAGACCTTAGGGATGCACACGCCTCCACATACATGTAACCCCAAGCCTGCAAGTGCTTATGCATTGCTTGCTTCCCAGGCCTGGATTCTGTGGGTGTAGCACCTAGTGTTCCCACAGCTGCCTCTCTGCCCACCAGGATGGGTACACCCACAGCTGTCTCTTTCCCCAAAAGAATGGGCACCCTGACAACTGACTCGCAATCCCAGCTTTCTGCCTATTCTCCCAAAATCATTAATTGAACACGGGTTGGCTGGGTCACAGGCAGGGCTTGACCATCTGTGCCATGGAAGCTGGTAAAGACAATACATTTCTGAGTAGGAATACCTTTTATCCCAGGATAGCTCTGGTTTCCTTGGTTAAGGGCTGGACATTGTATGACAGATGGACAACAAAGAATGTACATGAAGAAGAATATAACATACAAGGTAAAAAGAATGATAAAATGGAGCTCAACCAAGTTCCTAGGTATTTCGAATCTTTGATCATTTCAATGGACAAGTGGGGGGGGGGGTTGAAAGACAAGTCAAAATGAACATACAAATCTCCATTGTGCAGTTATCATATAGTTGTAACTGGTACAGGCAGCTCTGTATGTTTGCTAGGTCTTGGGAAAGGTACTTACTGATCAGAATGTCAGAGCATCTGCACAGAGTAAGGCACTTACACTAGGTAAGCATAAAATGATATCAGTAAACAGTAAAAAAAGGAGGAGGCATAGTACTGAAACCTGAGGTACTGAGTTTTAATGGGTGATCATGATGGGGGGGGCTCAGTAATTCTGCATTATAACTCTGATGGTTCTTTTACGCAGACAGCTGTGAGACTACTATAAGGTTCTGCTGTGTATTACAAGGAAAGCAGAGGCCTTCCTGGAACCTTAGGTGAGATACAGAATCAGTAACTTTTGTGAGGGCAGTGAACACCACACCAGTTAATCTTTACCACTCTCCAATCTCTGCTTTATCCTCCTACATTAACTCTCTACCTAGTGAAAGCAGACACACCTGGGCATACCACAGTAGAATAAAATACCTTGCAGTTAAAATGCCTTACATTCAGTCACACATTATTAGCCCATTCTTCTCTCCCAACACCTTCACTTGCAATGTAACAGACTAAGGCACTTTTCAAGTCAGCCATTTTCTAATCAGGACGCTGTATACATTATCATACTACCTTTCCTGTCAGTGCAACAAATGTGTGTACAACGACCAACACAGTCTTCAACACAATCCTTATTTCACACACACACTCATACCTCTAAGTGCAAGAAATTTGGACAAAGGCAAAACTAACAGGGAGACAAAGGCCCAAAATCAGGTGCAGATTTTAAATATCCTCTCAGAAACTTTTATTAGCATGTATTTTCCGAAGGGCATGATGTCCAAAACTCAAATGTAAGACATTATTTAGTAACTCCAATCCTCAATGATTTGCCAGAAAACCACAACTTTTTTATGAGGGACAGACCAAAAATATGAGGCAAAATTCTGGACAGTTGAGAGGTGTGCCCACATCGTGGACTCATCACTCTGCAATATCAACTACTGAAGGGATAAGCTCCTTACCTGAGCATGTAGCAGCAAGCTATGAAAATCTTTCAAACAGCACCTTGCATGCCCTCTCTGTGACTAAATAATTAGAAGCAGATGAAGACTGATCAAATCAGTAACATGTCTAAAGCACTGTGGGGCTTTGTACCACTTACACTTTTCACAAAGCATAAAGACAATGGCCCATTAATCAGCAAATCCTGTAATAAACATTTTGAGAATACATGCCAATAAACTCCGTAAGATGTCAGTGCAATACTGGTCATTAGACATATAAACAAATTACACTATCTGCAAGTAAACTGTAACTAATTCGCACAAGTGAACATTATTGTGCAACAGTCCATTACAAAGACCAGCATTACAGCACCTGAAATGACACAGCTGAATATGGCTACAAATGGTTACCTTGAAGGGTTTACTGCAATTCCATAATCTTGTATTATAAAGGGCACATTTGGTTTAGGCAGCAGCCATAGTTAATCAAAGATATGGGCATATATTATACTACAACACAGAAAGCTATGCAAATACTTTTCTTTAAAGCTTATACTATCACTAGGCCCTGCATTGTTTCAAAACAAAAAAAGTGGTTCACATTTTTGATATGTACTGTTAAACAAACACAAAACAGACAACCAATCTTTCATTAGTAGCTCCAGTACAGATAAAAGTCATTTGCAATTATGTAAAACTTCAGGACTGCATCAGTCTCATAAAAGGTATTAAGACTGATCAAGTAGTGAACCACTAGCTAGGCAAAATTCTCACCTCTCAAAATATAAAAATTATTTTTTAAATGCAACCAAACCCTCCTTTTCTTTTGTCCAAAGCAACAGCGACCACCTAACCATCAGGAGCTCATATTTGATAATGTCAATAATTCTTACACAAACATGCACTTCTCAGTGTGTGTGCCTGTTCGGTTACAGTTTTTAGCCACCTTAAGTCCCATTGTTGTTGCAGCTACTTCTCACTGCCTTTTAGCCCCTGAAAACCTTGGAGAACCATGCTGTTTTTGATGAGCAGTAGTAAAGGCAACCCCTCCCCTACACATATATACTATGATAAGAAAGCAGCATGGTATGACAGACTGGGACTGAGGTAGGGAGTAAAATTAAAAAAAAAAAAAAAAAAACTTTGAATCAAGGAGAACTGGAAATATCTTTTGAGTCTTAAATGAAATTTAAAGCAGAGATTCATAACACCAGTTGTCTGCGGGCATTACAAACATCAGGCTACTTAATTCAACCATTTTGCGCACTCAGTCTCAGTTCTGAACACGCATCCAAAATTGTGCCCACTAGTCACACATTTAAAAGAAGGAAGGTTGGGAAGTACGCTGTGAAAAAAGTGCACAAGAGACAGGCTTTTTTTGTTTTTCCTTATGCTCTGACTGGCTTAAACTCAATATGCTGTTTTATGTTTGCCTCTCTATGCCTCTGATACCATGTCATCTTCTACAACTGGGAAGCTGCCACAAATCAGTACATGACTCTTGCACAAGATCACAAATGAGCTCATTTCACTATATAACTACAGTATCGTTCCCCTACTGGGGTTGAAAGCAACAGTGACTTTATCATCCACACAAACAGAGAGAGATGACTTGAGACAACTGCTGTAACTAGATCCGTAAGTAAATATTAGGCTATCAGTCTTCAGATAGGCTATCAGTCTTCAGACTATTGTAAGCCTAGCCAATAACTAGAGATCAGAATTGAACCCTATACCTTGTATTTGTGAGGTGAACACCTTAACCATTACGCCAAACCCTCTGCCTTACACTTATCCAAGCACTAGCTATCACCTTGACTGTGGTGGATACTAAGCATGGCAAGTTGTTTTTTAATGAAAAATTAACATGAACTGATAAACAAAGAAAGCAACTCCATCATTAAGCACAGCACACGCAGCTAGGTTAAGTGGACAAGTGGAAAGTACACTTAAACCTATATCTGGCAGTGGCATACATGCTTACGTTATGCCTACTTTAAAAACAGCCATAACTGGAAATTTAACACCCAATATCCCCTCTAACAAGTGACCTATGCATAAAGCTGTAATTGCAAGGATTAATTAAAATGTGAACATCATATAGCCAGGTTCTGTGATTAATAAAGACTAGACTATGACTTAAACAACATAACAACCAGTAGCAGCTTGGATGCTGGAACAGCCAGACAGGGGAGGATGGGCATAAGCAGTTTATGTCAACTAGCTCATCCCAGGGAAAGGGTGTTGATAGTCACAGACAGCTGATCTCCTTCTATGCAATTGGAAGCTTGCATACAAGCAATGCTCAGCCACAGGACTGGGGTGCAGAATGGACTTGGGCTTGGTGATCTCAACCCAGTGACAGCATCAACACTGGGACATATGAGTGGGAGCATGCATATGTCATAGGGAGGGCAGAGGATGTCCCCACAGTAATGCATGTGCCCAATTCAGCCATGAGGGGTAGGGTTATGGCCAAACAGAAACATCCCTCATGGCTGCCTACATGATATCTACACCACAGGTTATTCTTTTGCCAGTGATGTGGAATGAATGAACAGTGGCTGATGGTCAGTAAATGCAAAGACTAGAAAAAAGGCTAAAGAAAAATTAATACAATTTTTTTCTGTGATTTCTAAAAGAATGAAAACTGAGTGAATGTCATACCTGAATTGCTGGGAGAAGTTCTTGATAACTTGCACAATCCTCCCATCTGAGACGAGGTCAAGTGGAGTTTTGCCCTTGTGGTTTGTGTAGTTTATGTCTGCTCCTTCCTGGGCTAGGAAACAAGCAACTGCTGCTCCAACATTTAGTTCCATATTGCCTAGTAATCCAGATGTCTGTAGCTGGAAAATCAAAAATAAGAAATTCAGGTTAACAAAATTCACAATGTTTACCAACTGTCTGTACTGTAACATGTTTTGATGGCTTCCCCTACAATTTTTTTAATCAGCATTTTAGATAACATCTCTTAAAGGAAAAAGTTCCCTTATATGTATAGTTCAGTCACATTTGAATTCAGAACAGGTTCTGCTGCTTCTCTTCTTTAGGGTATGAATTTAACCACTCATTAGTGTGGGCAACAAGACATATCAATCCATTGCTCAGCCACTGCCTACTATTTACACCACACAAAACTACAGCACATGAGGTGATGCTAAAGCACCAGTCCCCCTCACTACGCAGATGCCTACTGGTATCAAGTGGGGAAAATGGCTCCTGGCAACTACTTTATGTTTACCTATCTTTTTAAAATACATATGGTGCCTTAGTAAGGCTCAATCATTTTCACCCAAGTAAAAATCATCTACTCATAATCAAAAAAGCTGTTAGCTCAAACCAATATATCATACAGGCAGCTTTTCCATTACTTTAACTTACTCGATTTATGAAAAAAATTGACCAATGCCTAGTTTTCTTGAGTAACTTCAAAACTTGACCCTTACTTATGCATGGCAGAGTGGTGTGGGGAACTACTGTGCCAGTAATGCTCATTTGGCTAGCAGCTATGATGTAAGTGGCTCAACTGTGACAGTAAAATCAAGTAGCCAAAGGCCAGTTCTCAGCTATAGACTTAGGGTAAAGCTGCTGCTAGAAAAAAAGTGGAAGAAATCATGGGAATTCTCATAGGTAAACAAGTTAAGATGTGGAGCTTACAACTTACAGGGTTTCAGGAAGCCTAAATGATGAAACTCAGTGCTGAAATTTTCCATTTCCCATAATCACACACATATGTCTATCTATCTTGTCTGTGTTTGTACGCATGCTGTGTGTGTCTGTGCGTTTTGATGTATGCATTTTATATATATGTGATTCTACTAAGTATATTTTTTCTACCAAATACCAACTGTATTATGGACCAAAAGTCATAGAAATGTTTTATATATCTATATATATATATGGAAACGTATAGGAAGACCAAGAGAAGGTACGAAGACCATCGACAGCACAACAGAGAGAAAGACGACACAGAAGACCCTGAGAGTAGCGAGAGATGAAAAGCTGTGAAAAAGAAATAAAAAAAATACCGAGTAGGGATCAAACTAGGGAAGGTAGTAGGAAAAGCAGTGAGTGGGCGGAGGTAGGTAGGTTAAGTAGAAAGAGGCGGGGTAGGGTGTCAGATTAGTAGTGGAGGTGAATGTGTTTAGGTTAGGATAAGGTGGTTGGAGTTAGGTGATAAGAGAGTGATGATAAGTGTCGCGGTAGTGATTGTGTTTCAGTTAGAGGATAGTGTGAAGTGAGTTAGGGTTAGGGGGAGGGGGTTAGAGTTAGGTTAGGTAAGTGTCGGTAAGAGGGCGGTAGGGAGTTACCAGGGTTGTAGTTGAGTGTGGTAGGTAGTGGTATGTTGTGTAGTTTGTTTAAGTTTGGCTTGTGGTGCTTGTGTGTGTGTTGTTGATGTGTATGTGGTTTTGTTTGTTTTGTTGTTTTTGTGTGTTGTGTATAAGGTTTAGTTTGTGTTTGTTTGTGTGTTTTGTGTTCGGTTATGTCGCTGTTGTTTTATAATTTTTTGTTTTTTTGGTACGTGAGTTTGGTTTGTTGATTGATTTATGCGTTGTTTTGGTTTTTAGGTGAAGTCAGGTAGAACCATATATATATATATATATATATATATATATATATACACATATATATATATATATATATATATATATATATATATGTAACTACACACACATGGTCCCCCTTGAAAGTGGTGAATGCACAGAACATCGACTTGCAGAACAGCAAGTCAACAACATCAAATGCAACAAGGAAATAACAAAAAAAACTCGTTTAACCCACAAAGGAATACCATGGAGGCTCGAAACACCACGACACTTAGAAACTTTAATAAAAGACAATAACGTGAAGTGCTTTTTGTCCGGTAACTTCACCAGACTTCAGACAACCTTTTACAAACAGACTCACAATTTAAAACGTAAAAAACTATTAATTAATTAGCTGCACCCAATCATAAAGAACTGACATCACTAAATGTTAAATATCCTGAGAGTACTTATTAAATTTTCCACTCATTAATACTACAATTTAAAAATTACTCAATACAACTAAAATGCTAAATAAACCTTCTCTAATTATTTTTCATCTTACCTAAAATATATATTAAAGATGTATATAAATATTATAAATAAAACACCATATATACAAATCCTTTCCTAAATACTAATCCATTATACTATAATAAAGTGATGTAGTACAAAATGTGGTTACAACAAATAAAACTTCAGTGCAATTTAGTGTGGTCACAAGACATCATTAAGGAACACACTTAGATAACTTGACATATTTCACCTTATGTACAAATACTGCATGTATAAAAAAAGGGGAGGGGGGAAGGAACCCAAAAGATTCCATCTATGAGAATTTCCATCTATCTAGTAAGACATCTCAACTTCAATATGCTCAAAATGGACACAACCTCATAAAGCCCTGGCCACCTACTGGCGTCTAAACGCAGTTGCCACAATACCTCTTGTTTTTCAAGTAATAAACTAATAAACCCTCCTCTATCATCCTTTCATAACTGGTCAATGACTCTAAACTTGAAAATATGACCCTGTTTATATACATCTTTAATACATATTTTAGGTAAGATGAAAGATAATTAGAGAAGGATTATTTAGCATTTTAGTTTCTATTGTGTAATTTTTAAATTGTAGTTTTAATGAGTGGAAAATTTAATAAGTACTCTCAGGATATTTAACATCTAGTGATGTCAGTCCTTTTTGATTGGGTGCAGCAATTAGTTTTCTGTGTTTTAAATTGTCAATCTGTTTGTAAAAAGTTGTCTGATAAAGTCCGGTGAAGCTACCGGACAAAAAGTGCTTCACATTATTGTTTTTTATTAAAGTTTCTAAGTGTCGTGGTGTTTCGAGACTCCGTGGTGTTCCTTTGGGGGTCAACAACATCAAATGTTTAAAAGAGCGAACTGCCAGAACGACGAATTTCACCTCCGGGAAACTAACCACTTGGACACCACTGACGAACTTTGCCCTTTTCTCCACTATAGTGCAATCTCGGAGTTGATAGAAATGGGGGGGGGGGGGCTTGTGGGAGCAAAGCTGTCCATTTCGGTGGGTTTAATTTGTTTAGTATTTTTTTTGTCAGTGATGGCCAAGTGGCTAGTTTCCTGGAGGTGAAATTTGCTGTTCCGGGAGTTCACTCTTTTAAACTTTTTAATGTTGTCGACTGTTGTGCGAGTTGACGTTCTGTGCATTTGACAATTTAAATGTGAACCATACACACACACACACACACATATATATATATATATATATATATATATATATATATATATAGACAGATATACACACACACGTATATATACGTGTGTGCACGTATATATATATATATATATATATATATATATATATATATATATATATATATATAGATCTCTATCAGGTGATCAGGTTTTTAGAAACTTGAAATTCATATGGTCGAGACCATATGGATAGAGTTTTTGAAAACTCAAAGCTTTTGAATGGAGATTGTTGTACAGCAAGGATTAGGAAATGTACTCTTTTCTTCACTGCAGTGTGATTTTGATCTCAAGAGTTGGCATATATAATTTGCAGGGGGGTGCAAGGGGCTTGCACCCCTGCATAAAAATAAAAAAAGGTAAAAAGTAGATTTTGTGTGTTTTTTTTTTATGTTTGAGTTATGGTCTCGCCTGCATGAATTTCGAGTTTCTGAAATCTCAATCATCTGACATAGATCTATGTATATATGTGTGTGTGTGCATATATACATATAGTTGTTGAAAAGAGACAAAAACAAAACTTCTGTACACTGTAGTTCATTCAAGACACCAACCAGACAGTCTAAAATACCTTAAAATGTTTATTATAACTACAGGCGAGTTAAGCTGTTTTGCCCACTCATACAGATATAACAGGACACAGGACTTCATCATAACTCTCTCCTCTGAACGAATTGACTATTTAAATAGCCCTTTCAACATGTCAAATGATAAAATTTAAAGAAAGAGTACTAAGCAAGCACAACCATTACAGCACATACCATATGTAAATGGATAAAAATGTGCATATTATATCCCATAAAACAAATATAAATAGTATGTATAATAAATATATAGTATAACAAATATGTGCATTAAAAAAGCTTTTAACTAATAAATAGTATTGTAAAATGTTACTGAATGCTGTCGTTGATATCATAATTCTATAATTCTTTAGTTTTGCAGCAGGTTCCATGCGTTTGGTATAAACTCATTTGGTCTAAGTAAATTTGGTCTAAATTTTTTTTTCCAGTTTTACTGAATTATCACTTGTGGCATAGCCAAATTTACATTCATATAAAAGTAATCAAATTATATTAACTTAAACACTATACTTCACATATATTGTCTAAATTCATTTGGTCTACATGCATTTGTTATAATTTTGAATTTTAAGTATTATACTGATGCTTGTTTACTAGAGTAATGTATTTTTTTTGACAATTTATGTTTAATTTTGTGATATCAGTGTAAGTGAATGCTCAGTCGGACTCACATAGCTACAGGTATACTAAAATGTGGGTGTTTTTTTGTGAGATCTCACATAGTGGATTATGAGAGTTTGCTGTTTTCCACACTGTTGTGCGATCTTGGAGTTGGAATATACAATTAGCATAATTAGTAGGGGGTGTGAGGATGCAGCCCCCATATGAGTATGCAGGGGGGCTTGCACCCTGCAAAAACATTTTTTTTTATTTTTTTGATGTTCTGAGTTTTAGATTAAATGGTTTCAGATGTACTGAATTTAGATGCATCAATATAGACCCGTTTGCAACATATAACTTAAGGACTGGGTTTACTAAAATGTTACCTGTTATGGTGGTTGCATTTAATCTTAATTGCCAGAACAGGTCTCTGTATTCCAGTTTCATCTCCCACTGTCTGCCCCTCAGGTTATAATCCTTTTTTTTCCAAAACAGCAAAAATTAACAATTAATAGAGTGTTTTTATAAAGCACTGTTGCAGTTCTCCTTAAGTCACAGGAGTGCTCATAAATTATTTTCCTTGATCATATCTCTGTCTTACCACACTGTCAGCACTTCTCTGAATAAACACCAGGTGTATTACAATTACCACTCTGTAAGTTAATCAAAGTGCTGACTGGAACCTTAATTATAAGGTTCTAACCTTTAAGAGCTATAACACTGCTTATAACTACCATGTTTCTGCATTTCCCTTTTCCATTTCTTTAAACTGTTGACCTGCACATAACATCCATTTTCGAAAGGTGACCAAATTCTTGACAATGTTGCACAAAAATGCAGTGAGTCTTCTGAATATCAGTATTTAAGACTACTGTAACTACTCTCAGGTATGAACAACACTTATACACTGTACGAACCTGGATGATCAATGAAAGAACCACACGGAGCCAGCAACTTAGATTTTAGCACTTTCATTTGTGCATTTATTACATGGGTCGAACTTCTTCATAAATCTAAAGGAAATGTATACACAACTGAGTTTTAGAAGCAAAGGATAGGTAATGGGGGTGGTGTTTTGTGTGTGGACCCTCCCATTACCTGTTCCATTTTAGAAAACACAATGTTAAGATTGCCATTCAGTCGTGGGGGTGCGTCAGCCATTAGGGCTATTTGTCATGTGAGTTCACATACTTCCAGGACTGTGTTTGTTTCTCCACTAAATGTGGGGACTTGTTCCAAAATTAGGAATCTGAAGTGCCCATTGGGGCAACTAAAGGAGTGGTGTTTGGCAATGGATTGGTGTGGTCGGTGAGGCAGATAGCTTGTAGATTTATACTGTCACTGAACTTCCAGGTGTTTTTTCCAATGTAGAAAGCACTGCATTGGGAATATGCACTGAGATACACTACGTTGGTGCTGTTGCAGTTATAGCTTTGTTGGAAGGTGATGGGTGTGTTTTTTACAATAATATTGTAGTGTTCACCAGTAAAGATGTATTTGCAGCAGCGGTGGCCACAAGGGTGGGTTTGCATACCAATCACAGTGGATATCTAGAAGCCTATTTAGGGATTTGCTTTTTTTCGTAACAGAACGTGGGTTCTTTACCTAGGGCTTTTCTAAGGTCTGAGTTGTTGCGATTGATACCCCAGTTGTTTGTGAGGGTGTCCTTGATAGTCTCTGCATCTAATGAAATCAGTACAGGAAACCAAAGTGGGTTTGGTTTGTTGGTTTCAGGGTGGTTAGTAAACCCATATTTCACAATGGGAAGGTGCCGTGTATGGCAGTCTTTTGATACTTGTTGAAGGCAGTGGGTAACTAGCTGAAGAGAGTACTGTCTATCTGTGAACAGGCTGCTTAGGAATTTGCATTCTTTTTTGAAGATGGTAACATTGCTTTTGATGTTGCTGAGCCTGAACAAATTGGCCTTTAACAATATTTCTTTTCATAAAGGCTGGGTGCTGGCTGCTGTAGTCCAGGAAATTGTTTTTGTAGGTGACTTTTCAGTAGATAGTGGAGCTAAAGTATCCACTGTTTGGGTTGAATGTTAGTTCAGTGTCTAGGAAGTGAACTTTGCTGCCTTTTCCTGAAATGGTAAAGCTCAGGAAATCGATGCTGCAGGTGATGTCTTGTAGGAAAGAGTTCAGTTCTCGGGGGGACCTTTCCACAGAAAAAATAAATTGTCAATATAGCATTTGTATAGTGCTGTTGAACTGAATCCTTTTAGTTTGGTAATGGTGTCTTGTTCCCAGCTGCTAAGCAGTAGGTTGGCACAAGAGGGTGCCATTTTAGACCTCATTGCAACTCCTTTGAGTTGCCTGTAGATTACCCCTTCGAACGAGAAAAAAATGTTTTCTAACACTATTTTCAGTAGTATGCTGAATGTTTTTACTCTCTGGTTCCATTTTCTTATAGTTAATGAGGAACTTCTCCATTAGTTCTATACCCTCTTTCTGGGGAATGCTAGGGTAGATGGCAACTACACTGAGTGTGACTACTGTTAGCTTGGTGGGGTTTGGCTTGAGATTTTGCTGAAACAAAAAGATTTCATTAAGGAACTCCCAGAAATCCTTGAGCTAGAACTCCATAGATTAGACTATAGGGTTAAGATAGAAGTCTAGGACTTCTGAAATAAATTCTGTTTTCATCCTTTTTGATGACACGATGTGTCTTAATGGGGGTTTGCTGGAATTTGTGTGGATCTTGAAGACCCCAAAAAGTTTGCTAGCTTCTGGCAATTATACAGCCATGAAGTCAAATTCTTGTTTGAAGATATTGCCTTTGTGCCGGAGGTCAGCTAGCCCTATGTCTATATTGTGAAAGCCTGAAAGTACATCTTTGTGGATTGTGTCTTTGGACAGTACTTCTAGCATTTTCCCCATGTTTCATAACCACGATCCCAGCACCTTTGTCTGCTTTCAGAATTTTGACTTCTGGGGACTGTGTTAAGGAGCGGAGAGCTTCTTTTTCTTTACTGGACAGGTTAACCCACTTACTTTTGGGTCTGCTGTTTAGAGCAGCTCTGATTTCACCTTTGCAGACTTTAGTGAAGATGTTGAGGTGGGTAGTGAGAGCAGGGTTAAAAATACTTTTTTTTTTCAGTAGCGGGGGACCTACCTGGTAGTCAAAGCATTCATCTTCACTATTATAGGTCTTGCTAGGAGACGAAGACCTGTGGGCTCCATCTATTCTGCAATGGCTTGTCGTGCTCACCGCGCCAGCTGTAACACCTGTGTGATGTGGTGGGTGACAGATCACTGCGGGTGAAAACCACTGTTAACTGGTGATGGTAGAGATGCATGATTTCGGCAATGGTTAATATTAGCATCATACCTTCATTGTACACACCGTTACCACTATTAAAAGATTGTTCAGCATCTGTACCATAGCTAGCCATTTCTAGTTCACTATTATTGTCATTGGTCACAGAGAAATCAAGCAAATAATCTTGTAAAAAGAAATCAGAGAAAACATCATCAGGCATTGTATGGTTATCACTGTCTAACTGGCTAACGTTGTTAAACAGATTAACACTGACTTTATTGTGACAAAACAACTGTTTTAGGTTGTTTCCTGCAGATCAATGATGACCTCTGTGATGTTGGCTCTTTGTGCAGGGATAAAGTTAAAACCTTTCTTTAGTAGGGTAATTTTGGCCTCATCTAGTTCTTGACCTGTGAGGTTAACAATGGTATTAGCAGGGCACATTGCATCTGTGTCATTAAAGCTATTGGTAGTGGCAACAGTTGCAGTGGTAACAGATGCAGTGGAGTAGCTACTAGAACTGGGGTCGCTTAGTATCAGCATCTTGTTTGTATTCTGTTCCTTCTTGTTCTGCTCTCCCTGTTTGTCACTGTCTGTCTGTTGTTATTCGTTCCCCTTCCCCTCCCTCTCCCTCTCCCTCTCTGCCTGCCCTGGCCTCTGCTTGCTACCAATGGATAAGTTATGTCTTGAAAGTTTGTGTGTGCCACTAAAAAAGGCTGCGCATTGTCACTGATAATCTGAATAGCATCCTCCATGGTAGTGTTATCTTGGTTGCTATAAGGGTCTGTGGGGGGGGGGGGGGTTCTGCGTTGGTGGCCATGGTAGCCTGATGGAGCATAGTGTCTTCTGCTCTAGGAGGGCTGTTTTGTGGGCACGGTAGATTGGCTGCATTTCTGGTTACTGCTTGAGGGCTAGTATGGGGAGCTGGCTGGTTGTTTAGTACCCGCGTGTTTGGTTCCATGATGGGGTGCTGGCTTTTAACTGGGTAGGCCCTATTGTTACGGTATTGTTGCCAGTCTCTGGACAGCTTCTTCTGTGTCACTGTGGCAACATGTCTGGTGATTTTGGTCCTCATCCCATGCCACTCCATGTTAGCATCGTAAAAACAGGGGTGACTGATGATAGTTTCACCTAGGATTTTGATCTGGTCAGTGAGGGGTTTGTGTTTAGTTCGGTTACTGTCTAGGAGTAACTCCAGTGCTTTGAGCCCCGCGTCATTGTATATTTTAACTAGAGCATGGTATGTATCACTTTGCGGGTCTGTCCCATTGGGGAATTTGTATACACGTAGACCCTGTGGAACTATATCATTTGTGATACATATTGCAAGGTAAAATGTGTTGAATTCTATGCTTTTACAGTTAATTAGAAGTTTTTCTTGTCTAGTGATGACAATTACCTAGTCTGGCATTGCTTCTTCCCATCATGTCTGTGTTTCCCTTTTCTGTCAGACTTTCTGCACAGTCCAGTGGAAGTATAAACACTTGCTCAAGAGATCTAAATCCCATCTGTAACAAACAGAACATGCTGGAGGATGGGAGGTTGGTATAATGGTTAAGGTGCTTACCTTACAGACCCAAGGTACAGGGTTTGGTTCTTACATGGGGCAATTGGCTAGGCTTAAAATGGCCCACAAGGGACGTTAACCTAGTACTAATCTAAAAACAATTTAGATATGTAACATAGACAAAATCAGTTCTTTGGAATAGTCTACATCTACACATAAAGCAAAGTACTTTTCTTACACTAATCAAATGTGATCTTGACAAAGGGATGGGTAAACCAAAATTCACCCTTGGCTTAGCGCTCTTGTCCTTCATGGATAGGGGCAACATGTAAATGTTCTGCTCATTTCTGGAGCATCTGTACTTAAATATAAGGGCTAGGCTTCTAAAGATCCTTATAAATCAATACCTAGTAAATGCTTATGAATCTACAGTGACCACTGATCTAGTAAAGTGTGCCTTTGGGTTTAAATGGAACAGCCTTATTGCTTGAAGCATAAATAAATACTATACAGTCTGATAGCTATATGAACAAAGTGACATTGCATACTTTTTGGCACAATTTACTATGTATAAACGATACAAACAGCTGATCATGTTTTCTATGCTGCTTAGTTCTTTGCATGTAAAACTCTTAGCTGTTTATGAATGTCAAGACAATATAGAGTATATTCTCCTCTACTGGAGTAGTGTAAAAATACAGGAAAGTTGATTAACTGGTTAATGATAATTTGGGATGCCATTTGAGATATAAAGGAAGGACTGATTCAAAGGAAAACTAGTCATCATCCAAAACCAGGAATGGAGGACAACAGCAAAGACCTGCAAATCCTGGCTGAATTAATAGGAACAATCTTACTACCTGAACAAGTACACAAGAATACTGGGAGATCTCCTAATCATTTTACCTTGGCCACTATCCTATAAGTACTTGTAACGCACTTCACATACAGACTTGTTCTATCAGAGTTCATGACCTCTCACACATGCACTCTTATTTTATAAGAACTCATGCCTCACTACATATATACTCATATATTCTGAAGGTTCATAAACCCACCGACAAATGTACTTCTATCCTATCATAACACACTGCTCTCTATGCCCAAACTCCATCCTATGATAGCTCATAGGTTCAAACCTACCTACCCGATAATACAGGTTTATAATATGAGAACTCATCACTCACAACATGCACCACATGTGCACAATCTATCCTGTAAGAGTACAAAATGTACATGTGTACTTCTACCCTATGAGAACCTGAATCCCACAATATGTACCACTTTACCTTATGAAACCTTTTAGCCTGCAACATGTACACCACTTTTCTATGTCTATGACATTTTACAACTCACCAAATGTACATACTCATCCTAAGAGACTTCATAACGTTACTCCGTGTATACCTGCATTCTATGGTAGGCGAAACATACTATCTTGTGTGACCTCATAGCTACCAGTGCACACTATCCTTCGAGTTCCCAGAATGTATAAGATGTGCATGTTTTGCTATGAGAGTGCAGAACCCATCAAGCGCTTTCCCATGCTTCCTGTGACACATTTGCTGCTCCAACAGTAGAAAGAAAGAAATCAAACAGGTCACACTGTTTCTTCCCCATTAAACAGATATATTATTTAGTCCTTCCTGAAATGCAGTTGAATTATACAGCCACTACTAGCTAAAATTAGAGAAGGCAGAAATTAAACACAAAGGGAAATCGAGCAACTGTAAACTACAAGTCTGTTACTGCAAACTATTAAAACTCACCAGGGAAAATAGAGAAGATCCATCACCTTCCCTAGCCAGCAACTTGGCCATCATCTGTTGGCGACCTAGTGCAAGATGCATGGCTGTGTCCCCATATTCATCTTCTGCATTCACACCGCTACCTTCCGTCACGAGCAACTGTACCAAGTCTATGTGACACTGTGTTGTGGCCAGGTGCAGAGGAGTCTGATTCCTGTTATTTCTTATATTAACATCACAACGGCCCTAAAATAAGCAAAATACTATTTATTTTTCACTTTAAGAAACTGCTTAAAGGTGCATACACAGTATGACATCACATGATTAATGAGAATAAACCACCTACAATGGTGGCACAGGAACATTTTAAAAGAGTGACAGTTATATGGAGTGAGAGGAAGGCAAAGCTGCAGCAGTCTCCACTCAGCAGCAATGGTGAAACAGATGATTATCACTTTATTTGCAATGTAATCTGGGACTGCTTTCATGGTAAAATACTTCCAAAGAGCATGAGGCTCTGACTTCTTTTGTAACTTGATTTCATTTTGGATACGGACAAGGTACTGTGTAATGTTTAAGTGAACTGGAGAAAGAAGTTTGGGGCACTACTACCAGACTGCTTGTCTTGCTTTGATAGAGTTTCCAAGTTTCTGACACAAAGCTGGAAAAAACATGTTCCTAACTCATTCAGTTGGACAAACATCCATATTGACAGGCTTCCTGACAGGAACAGAAGGTGAATTTTGGAATGAATTTCAAGCAGCTAAACTATAGACCATACCTACAATATTGAAGGTACAGCCCCTTCTTTAACTTCAGTTATTCAAACATGTAAATAAATGTGATACAAACATTTGCCATCACCATAATACAATTAGAAAACAAAGAATAAAAATAAAAGACATCAGTAAAATATACATATAAATTTTGTGGCTTAATGTGTTACTCAGGTTGATAAAGCACTTTTGCCAGAAAAGCACAAATATGCACATACAAAAACATCATAACTTCTACATTTTTACTTTCTATACACCATCAATTAGGTCCATTAATGACTTATAATTTCATTAAAAATGCTTTTGAGTTACTGTCCATAGATCTGCAAGGAGACAGATATACAGAGGTCATTTAAAAGCAGAAACTTGAAAGGTATATAAAAATAACAAGACTGAGAGCAATGGTATAAAGGTTTACAGGAAAGATCTTTCATAACTAGGGAAGGAGACGGAACATGGGCTGGGCCCAAAATGTCTACAGGGAGGATATTACTATAAAGAAGATAATACAGACACAGAATTGTTGGACAGGGCAAGCACCATTGGGGAACAGGAATATGCTGATTAGGTGCACAAAAAACTGAATGCTATCAGATGTAGTTTCTCCCAAATGCAGAAAGCAGCAGTAGCATAACCTGTGAATGTTGCTTGAATTCTAGTGATAGGATGCAATATTCAGCTGAGGAATGAAGGTTTCAAACAAAACATAATTCTCAGAAAAAAGCAAAAAACACATGCCAGACTTGGTGGGAATGGGGAAGCAAGAGTTAAAAGAACTTTGAGAATTGAACAAGTCAAGCATTCATCAAACAAATATTTCTTACAGTTTCAAATTTGTGGTAAAGATACAAATATGTATTAATCTCTGCTTAACATGTAGAAAATGCGTTCTTTTTATTAGAGTATTACTCCCTGGTGACTTTGTATCCACGGTGGTGATGCTGCGGTAGCGTTGTCACCTCATAGTAAGACGCTGTCCGGTTCGATTCTCAGCTAGAACGTCTTCTGGGTGGAGACGTGTGTGAATAGGCGTACCTTCGTTGAAGGTTGTGCGTTAGGGCTGGTAACTCGGCACGTAAAAATCAACTACCAATCATTAGCGGACCGGAGTTCTGCTGTGGCGACCCCTAACCGGGAATAGCCGAAAGACACAAACAAACTCCCTGGTGAATTTGTTTTACAGCTGTTTTCAAAATGTCCACAATCTCCAGAAACATCCAAAATGCAGGCAGTTAAGGCTGATCTATGAATGGCATATGAACAGGCCTCAGATTACGACACAGGGCTCCTGTCTGGCCCTCATTTGTTACATCATTTTTGCTGTCAGATGGGATGAGCAAGGTAATGCCTGGCCACACTGAACTGCTGTGAGTGTGTGCTTCATCATACAAATATCAGAGTCCCTATGAGTGTGGCTGCAGTACTGGGTCTTGCCAAATGGTGGTCATGCTGCTTGACATCAGTCGACTTTCCCTCCTTTCAGGACGGGCTTGCAGATCTTGGCTACTCACTCCCATCTTTCCCCAGGTAGCTCCCAAAGTGGACAGGGTGCATGTCAAATCCAACAATCTGATGTGTAAGATCATGGCCAATATCTATGTCATGGAGCTGGGTAGGGACCTAGCACTGCTTCAATGTCAATAGATCGGGCTGAAAAAGATGATAATAGGAGGACACAATGTAGACCCAAATAGACATGGAAACCCTGGCAGCCAGGACTAAAATGATGCAATCAAGACCATTCTTTCCCCTCTGTTCTAATGAACACTCAGCAGTAAAAGGGCTGAGGGGAAATAGAAAAAGATGAAAAAAAAAAGATTTTCTCCACTGAATCAAAATGGTTTCTATCCATTTTTTTCTTCCACTGTAGCATGAAAAAAATTCTGCACCTAACACAGAAAAGAAACTGAAAAAGTTCTACCATTGTGTTTCTACAAACGAAAGATGGACTGAAGAACCAGTGAAATAAACTCCCACTCCTGACAGAGAATGTGCTGAGTGACAATATATATCTAAAAATTGTTCATTCAGGAATATAAGCTCTGAACTAGATGCTCTAGACAGCCATTTCCAGAGAAGTAAGGCCTCCTATCAAAGGGATGAGATTTCATCCCTCTCAGTTTCTGAATCAAATTGCATTCATAATGTCTGTCATTAGCCTTGTTGGAACTGTACCTTACAACAGTGGTGAATGTGGCTAGAACTAATCTTCCAACTCTCACTTCCAGCAAAATGATGTATAATGTTTTGCCCTAAAGGAACTAAAATGTTGGATGAAATGTACACCCCACCGCACTTAGGAAGCATGCTTTGCAGCTCTCTGATCCAGGTCCAGTAAACAAAATGATACAGAAGTGAAAGTCCAGCCACCACCTTAGATCCTTCTGCAGTCCCCTGGAAATAGACTTGCTACTGCCAAGTCATGAGATGGATGATCCCACTAATATCTGCTTTATAACTGAAGGTTTCTGAATTGTAGCCTTGCCAAACAGACTGTAGCTTATGCTGCTGCTATTTGCACCTGAGCCACAGCTGTTAGTGGATTTCATAGTAACAAAGGAACGATGCTGTAATGTCCCCACTCTGGGCCAGTAATCAAAGAGACTGAAACCTTACCACTGACACTGGAGAGGGACGTTCACTTGGAATACAAATAGATACACTTAGCATTTCCAGATGCAGACTTCTCTGGATCAAGCACAATTTCCCTTAAGAGCACACAAGTAACACACTCAGCCCGGGGTCTGGGTGTCTCTGTCTCCCTCCAGGTCCCCAACAAGACTCCCTACTGGCAAAGCTGTAGGGTTAGGTCCTCAGCCGAGTATCTAAGCCAAGTCCTCCAAGCACCCTCTCTGTGAAATCAGTGCTTAGTGTCCCTGCTCCAAGTTGCTGACATACAGACTCTTTGAGATCTGATTTGCGCGCACGCACACACACACACACACACACACACACACAGACATACACAGACGAAAGGTTGGCACAGATTACCCATTCTACCAAACTATAAGGTAGATTCACTGCTACCAGTCAGTTACTATAAGGCTCTTAAAAGGGTATCCAATTATACTGAGTGAAATTAATATTAATACAAATGGTAATGTTGACCAAACAGCAAGGCTTTCAGGAGTGGCCACATTTATTATCAAACAGATATGTGCAAATACTCTCAAAATTTAAATATTTTCTAAAAAGGACCAGCCACAATGAAAAGTTTAAATATATTTAATAATAAATAATAAAAGAACAAGTAAATACTAAATATCTACTTACAGTAAACACCAGAGTTTCAGACACAGGGAATATAAAAAAAAATAACATCACTGGAAAGTTTCAGACACATAGAAAAACAGTACTTCTACTCTCATTATATTTTCCTGACTAAACTAAAGAGAATTACTGATCCCTAGTTAAGTTACATACTGAATAGAGCAAGGCAAGATGATTTGGGTGAGTGGTCCTTGATGTCAGATCCAAGACAGAACACAGAATGCTGAGAGCAATTTCTTACTAATATCTGAATATTATTTCATAGCTGATTACACAATGACATCACATCTGGTCATCTAACTCTGTTTCCCACACTCACCAACACTAGAAGCTGCTAGGGTTTTACCACCTTTGTGTTACCATACACACAAAGAGAGCTTTGTTTGCTCAGATCTCCTGAATGCCACTCTTCCTACAGGAGCTACAGCCTATTCTCTAGCACAGGCATTGCATCTCTGGTTCCACTCAAAACTGTGGGATAACATCTTTATGGCTTAACCCATAAAATAATTTAATTTCAGATAAATTTTGAAGTTTAAGATTAACCTCTTCGCTTCCAGTCCTCTGTTAAAACATATACATTTAATTCAGTTACAATAATACATGTACATTTCTTTTCGTTCCAGCAGGGCACACTGTTGATACATTTTAACATAAGCAAACCTCACAGATACATTTTCGACACAAGCATCTGTACAAATCAGTTTGATATACAAATGACATATAATTATTTATAAAATTCCAGATAGCTGTGCTGGCATATGTTACACATCCACTGCCCTACTTCTCCTGGCATGGCTGGCAGTACATCTTATCATCACAGATGCAATGATACTTTATTTTATTTTTTATTTATTTTTTGTTTACCGGGAAAGTTCAACTTGGAACAAGCCACTTTTCAGCGGAGGGCTGGAGGGAAATGCTCCAGACGCATGTCTTTGTAATGTGGGAGGAAATCAGAGCAACTGGAGAAAACCCACACGAACGCAGTGTGGACATTCAGACTCCGCATAGAAGGCACCCCAGACTAGAATTGAACCAGAGGACCTCTTGCTGTGAGGTGACAATGTTAACCATTGCACCACTGCTCCGTCCTACAACAGAAATGATCTTGGAGAAGAAAAGCTGTTGCCCGAAACAGTTTCAGTCTTGTCTTATCTTACATGAAGCAGAAAATGAGTGCTTTTTTGATATTTACCATATTACCACCTTGAAAAAGGGTGAAGACTAAATTTTCACCATTTTTTAACTGATGCATAACAAAACTTTCAAGAAACAGTCACATTGATAAAAACAGATCCAACATTATCTTACAAGATAAACTCACAACAGGAATCATTTTGAAAAGACCCATGTGGAGGAAGACAAACCACCTGGAAGGGCTATGAGCCAGAAGTGATGGCTGTCCACCTTGAACTGAATTTCATGTCACATTTTCTGATTTTTACAGGCAAGTATCATACATGTCTAGATAGTATACCTAATCTCCTTGCTTGAAGACAAGAATGAATGACTGAAGACTAAACAGCCAAGAGTTGTTTGGACTGTAAAGATTCAAGTTTCTAGTCTTTTTGAGAGAAGAAAAAATGGAACTAAACCCATTTCTTCTGATGCAGACTTTACTTTCACTTGCATTACATGGGTGTTAAGAGAGAAATGCTGACAGAAGGAGGGAGAACCATCCTCTCACCTCAATTGTGGAAAGGATTTGGAAAAATGGTGAGGCACGGGAGTCAGAAATGTCCTCACACTTTGCAAAGCTGAGGATAAGTTTCCCATTGAACAGAGAATCCCTGTAACAGCAGAGAAGCTGGTCAGTGGAAGATTTACTACCATCTCGTAACATGCTAGAAACAGACATATCTCTTGAACTAATAAAGCTTTCTATGGAACCCAGAACACTCCTGCATGGGTGGATTATTGTTAGAGAAATGTACAAATAGTATAGTGTACAATTCTGCACTTAAAGGGTTAAGAGTTAATACATTTATTCTATGTAAAATGTGTAAATACTGGTGGTCTCTGTAAAAGCTGCTGATGCCTAAAAGTCTGTTGTTCTTGCTGTGGAATGTTGAGATAGGGGCCTCACACTAGCAACAGATAAATGTGTTGGGAGGAGACAGTTACAGGACCATAACTCAGAAACTGGGTTTGACAGGGCAAGCCCTGTGGACAAGCTCAATTCTGAAAGATGTTTTGTAAAAGTCAGCAATTAACTGATAAGCACCTGCTGTGTACGTGCAGAGAACTGTATAGTGTACGTGCAAAGAACTGTATAAAAACAGCAGGCTGAGCTATTGAAAATCAGACAAACCTTGTACCTACATGCTTTGTCTCCTTGCTGCAAGTAATAAAGAATGCCTTGCTGAACCTTACGTGAACTGATGTTTGAATTTTCTTTAACAGATTGGTCCTTCAGGCCGGAACCCTCTCTTCACCACGGCCAGGTGGCTGAACCCATACAGGGAAGAAACCAAATCAGTTCTTCTGCAATATAAAGACCTCCGACTGAATTGTCGTCAAAAGAGGCCAGTCACCTTCTGATCTGCGATTGAAGGACGGGTATCCGCGAATCAGTGGTCAATCACGTAGGCTCAGGTAAGGTGGGTTTTGCTATTCTGTTTTATTCAGTCAGGGACAGACAAGTGCATTTTCTGTTAGATTGTATTTTGATTCAGTCAGGGACAGGAAAACTGCATTTTATTCTGTTAAGATTGTATTTTATTCAGTCAGGGACAGGAAAACTGCATTTTATTCTGTTAGATTGTATTTTAATTCAGTCAGGGACAGGAAAACTGCATTTTATTCTGTTAAGATTGTATTTTATTCAGTCAGGGACAGGAAAACTGCATTTATTCTGTTAGATTGTATTTTATTCAGTCAGGGACAGAAGAGAGAAAAAAAACTGCAGTTCTGTCATAGACTAGGTGAAAGGGATAGTAAAAGATTAGACAGTCATTCTGAAGAGACTATAACAAAATCCGTGGTACACGTAAAAATTGAAGGTAATAGATAACATTACTAAAGGTAACTACATAGTAAGCAAATGGGTAATTATAACTGTGGTGCAAAAACATCAAAAAACCCACCATTAACAGAAGATGGTAAATATATGCAGGTATAACGCCCAGATAATGTTCGATATTTTTCAAAATGGGTAACTAAGTATGATTTTGATGGAAAATTAGATAAATCTTCACTTCTCAAATTGATAAAGCAATTAAAAGCAGACTCCAAGGGGCAAGTTAAAAAAACAGCGACAATTAGGAGTTCCCCAGGCACACAGATGACTGGAGGAAGCAAATCGAACAGACCAGAAAGAAAAAAATTCTAAAACAATGTTTTTAGATAAAAAAAAAAAAAAAAGCATATACACCCAGGCATTAATCAGTATGTATCTGTTAAACCGGTTCTTAATAACAGGAAGCTGTAATACTGGCATATATTTTATGATATCTGGCCTGAGGTTTTATCCATGTCTTTCACCTCTTTTTTGTCCACCCATGTGGGTTGACAAAAGTTGGTTCAGTATTCCATTTTTATTAATGGTCAGTTACACCCATTAAGTCCTTCACTGGACTTAGTATGCCCCCTCATACCTCAGGGCTTAGCCCCCTTTTTTAGGTTAATGTTTTTTCTCTGACTGTGTCACCTGGGTTTTTCATATTCCCTTTTTATATTTGTATGTTTAAAGCCATCAGCAACTCAGCTATGTATTCAGATCTTGATATTTAGTGTCCTATGTGTTTGGTTGTTATTTCTAGGCTACATCAGCATTTAGTCGCTGCCCTCATTTTTCCACCTTTTATGTCAGTGCTGCTGTCAGATATTGTTCTCTGCTTGACCCCTCATGTGTCCCTTTCCATTTGTTTTGGACACTTAGCTGTACATGTGTCTCTAGATGACCATGGATTTATATAACAATCATATATTTTTCATCTAGTAAGTCCCATGTCCGGTATTTATTTGTGTGGCAACTGCTTGAACCAGTTTGATTACTGTTTCAATGTTATTGTTTTCGTTTGCATTTAGCTTAGATTTTGTCTACGTTTGGTGGAAATTCCATGCCTTGATGTTTTAGTTATAATTTATGACGGTAGATGTTTCTACCGAATTTACATATATTTTTAACTCATACTATATATATTATTGTAGTTTTTCAGCTTATTTTATTAGTGCTATTTTTGTGGCACTTTAGCCCGCAATGTGCGAACTTTGATTGGGTAGAGACGGGTTTGGGCGTAGACTTTGGCACTCCAGCCCGGCCCAATGGCTCTCTGACAGGGCTGTCCAATGTACGCATGTCTGTGGAGGCGGAGTGGTTTTTCCGCAATTTTATGTTTATTATTTTTTCACTTATTTTTTACTTTTTAGTATTTTAACCTGATGCTGTAGTTGAGCTGTTTGGGCCACTCAGCATTAGTACGGATAATGACTTTTGACCAGTATGCATCATGATGGCATTTTGTTGGTGGAAAGTTGTTTTTGACGATACATCAACAGCTGCATTATTTGCATGTCCTGTTTATTTACTGACAGCATGGGTGAGTAGGCTGTTGTTTACATTTGGATTGCTGTCCGTTGCACTGCATTGTTCTTATTTGTTGGATCAGTTCTGATTGCAGGACAGTCTTTTTTAGAATTTATCTGCTTTCTTGTGATGTCGCTTTAGGGATTGTTTATACTTAGACAGCGACTCTAGAACTAACCATGAAAGATGTTATAGATGCATCTGTAAACCGGCACATGGTTTGTCCACATTCAGTATACTCTGTTTTTTGTTTTAACTATGATCCTGCATTGTTATATAGTATTGCGAAACAATTGCTTTAGTTAACCATGTCTTTAAACAGCGACTAGATTCGCTGTTCTGTTTAATTTAGTCTATTAATGGCTTTTATGCAGTAGCTTTTATTGAGTTTAGGACATTCTTACGCTGTTTCTTTAAATGGGATATGCAAAGAAAGTTTATGTGTTAGTAATTATTTATTTAATTGTTTAATTACTGTTTAATTTGTTGGTTTGAGCGCCAAAAGTTTCTGTATATAAGCCTGTCATTTTTAATGTTTCATTACACCTGAAGAAGCGTAGTATAGCTACGTGAAAGCGCTTGTGTCTTTGTTCGTAAATAAAGAAGGTTTTATCTCCAGTGAGTGTCTTCGTGTGGTGACTCCAGTGGAATTTGTGTTACCAATGTTTTTAGATAAAGAGGATAACCACCTAGTGCAAGCTTCAGCACCCCCTCCCCTACCAGCATACGGAGCAAATAATCAACACAGAGTGCCTCCTCTACATCCTGTAGTCACAGGAGGTGAGGACTCTGTAAAAATAAAGCTAGTTAAAGTTAGGGGTCCAATAGGGACTAGGTCCAAAACAAAAAACACAGATGATGATGATAAAAATTTTGAAGTCTGGCGATTGTTTAGTGACACCCAGGCCACGACTAGTGGGGAAGAAGAACTCTGTCCTCTTATTGAGGTACCTAATCCCAGAGCAGGTCAGGATAACCAAGACCCTACTTTATTAGTATATAGACCCTGGAGTCCTGAAGATATTAGGAAGGCCACTGAGGGTATTCCCCACCCTAGGATCAACTTTCCAAAATTTTCAGAGGACCTGCAAGGTATGAGGCTAAGCTATAACCTAAATGGTGAAGAGATAGAAAAAGTGTCAAGACAAATTATAAGTCCAGACTGGCACATGGTCTGTGGTGATTGGAACCCTCATGACGCTCAGCGGAGACCCCTACCACATAACAGCGTAGGATTAGATGCCCAGGTGACAGGGCTTACAAACCGAATTTCTGAAAAGTGGCGACCACGGGCAGACTGGACCTGTATTAATCAGTGTGTCCAGCAAGAAGGCGAGTCAGTTGATTGCTATTTTGCTAGGCTCATAGAGTGCTTTAATAATCATTGTGGGATGCAAATCCCTGACAACCAAGCAGTAGACTCCCCCTATGAACAACAGTTAAAAAATGCCTTTCTGAAGGGGAGCAGTGCTCCTATTAGTAGTGTTATTACAAAACACATGGTAGGTCATCATACAAGCAGATCTGAAGGGGAGCAGGGCTCCTATTAGTAGTTTTATTACAGGGCTCCTATTAGTAGTGTTATTACAAAATACATGGTAGGTCATCGTACAAGCAGATCTGAAGGGGAGCAGGGCTCCTATTAGTAGTTTTATTACAAAACACATGGTAGATCACCGCACAAGCAGGCTGCAGCCACTGCTTGAGTATGCAAGGCATGCTGAGAGGCACTTTAATAGCAGAAAGAAAAAGAAAATGCAGGTATTTTCATTAGAAGACAGGGCTGAGGTATGTGTGGTACATCCAGGAAAAAAGGGCAAAAATAGGGAAGGCAGGCAGTCTGACCAACTGTCAGAAGATTTTGAGGAACGTAAAAAGAGGGGAGAATGTTTTAAATGCGAGAAGAAAGGTCACATGGCAAGGGATTGCAAAGGGAATAATAGGACAAGGACGGATGAGCAAAAAGGTGATAACTGACTATATGATAGTCAGGAAGCGCAGGGAGGGGTTACAATACAAAGCAGGATAAATGGTAATGTAGAAGTAAAAATGGAGGAAGCACAGGATGGTGGAGGGGATGACAATGAAAATGAAAGTGATGAGGTCTTGGACTTGGCACTTCTGTGCTTGGAACTCTTTTTAGCAGACATCAAGCCAGAAGTCACCCTTTTGGTGGAAGGGAGAGAGGTTAGCTTTTTGTGTGATTCTGGGGCTTCACGGACCCTGATACATCCCTCCGAATTACTGGAGTGTACACGGTCTTCGGATTACATATTTGTTAAGGCTGCAAATGGGCAGCTATACCGGGAGCCTCTCTCACACAAAATTATAATCACAGATCCTGTAACAGGGATGACACAGAGAAGCAAAATTGTAGTGTCTGCAAAACGCCCAATAAATCTCTTAGGCAGGGATTTAATGCAGTTATTTGGCATAGCGGTGGTTCCGACTATGCAAGGGATGCAAGCGCAATGACAGACTGACATCTGCGAAGTGCATGATACCTGTGTAGTGCAGCCAAGAGGTGAGATGTTTTACTGGTACAGTCAGGACCTGATTACTACTGGCCCAGGGATTGTAACCAAGGAATTAATGGATTTGGCCATTAGTAAATTTCCCTCATTAGATATTAAGAAGCACCTGTATTTTCGTGACACACAAGGGCCAGATGAGGACTACAGAGACAAGCTGTTTAAATATCCCACAGCTAGGCTAGTGTTACGTAACCTATACTGGGACACAATGGGAAATAGCATAGCCAGCTGCTCTATGCCTAAAGAAATAACAGCACTTTACAAATCTGACCTCCTACCACATGTGAGCCTCACTAAAGACAGAAACACAAAATGGGTAGAGTTGGGCAGGAATATTACCAGATGGGAAAAACAGACCAGGGAGGAACTTTCAGAGCAGGGAGTGCAGGTACAAAAATTGAACTGGGTAACTCAGACTAAGCCAACAGTACACCTACATTTTCCCAAAAATACTTGACAAATACTCCTGTTAAAGGAGGAAGAGAATGCTCTGAAAGGTATTCCAGACAAACTGTGGTCCACACGGAAATCAGATGTAGGCCTTATTCGCACGGCAGGACCAGTGATGACTACTCCAAAATCAACTTTTAGACCTCAAAAACATCAATACCCGCTGAGAAAAGAGGCAGAGGCAGGGATAAAGCCCATTATAGCTGTACTCCTTAAAAGTGGTGTGTTAATTGAATCTCCTGATTCACCATGTAACACACCTTTGTTCCCAGTTAAGAAAGCAAATGGAGAGTGGCGCATGGTTCAAGACCTGCAGGCTGTAAATGAGGCAGTAATACCTAGGGCACCTATGGTACCTGATCCACATACACTCTTAAATGTGTTAAAACCCCATCAGAAATATTTTTCTGTAGTAGATATTAGTAATGCATTTTTCTCAATTCCGATACATCCAGACAGTAGATTCTGGTTTGCATTTACTTATCAGGGTAAAAGATACACATACACTCGACTACCACAAGGTTATTGTGAGAGCCCCATGATATTCTCACAAGAGATGTCAAGTAATTTAGCAAGATTTATTCCACCGAGAAATAGTCAAATCCTGCTTTATGTTGATGATATCTTATTAGCAGCTCCCACTTTACAAGCTTGCCGAGAAGACACGCTAGTATTGCTACGATTTTTAGCTGCTGAGGGACACAAGGTGAGTAAGGAAAAATTGCAATTCTGGAAAAAGCAGATCCGATATTTGGGTTATATAATATTTGATGGAGGTAGAACCTTGGATGAGGACAGGAAAATAGCTATTTTGCAGGCTCCAAAACCTATTACCAAAAAGGAAATTATGTCCTTTTTGGGTACGACTAACTTCTGTCGAAGTTGGATTCCAAACTATGCTTTGGAAGTGGCACCCTTGTCTGACCTCATATACAAAAAGCCTATGGCAGCACAGGACCCGGTGATTTGGACACCGGAGGCGGATTTAGCCTTTTGTAATTTAAAACAGTTAATAGCGTCTTCTTTTGTCTTGGGGTTACCAAATTATCACAAGTGCTTTTTTCAAACTGTAGACTGTAAAAGCATGGCTATATGACATCAGTCCTGATGCAACAACATGGGGATAAGCAACGTCCCATTGCTTATTATTCATCACAGTTAGATCCCGTGGCACGGTCCTTACCCCATTGTGCTCAGGCGGTTGTTGCAGCTGCTATGGCAGTACAGGCTTCGGCCTCAGTGGTTCTGTTTCACCCACTCACCCTAAGGGTCCCTCATGCAGTAGCAATTATTTTGTTACAAGAAAAGGTAGCATACCTTTCCCCAGCTAGACATCTCTCCTGCATGACTGTTTTGCTGAGCCAGCCTCACAAGAAAATTGAACGGTGCACAACCCTGAATCCATCAACTCTGCTCCCTACCCCTGTAGATGATACTCCACATCACTGCCTGCAGGAGATCGAGCAGACATTACCTAGGAAAGACCTCACAGATATACCTTTAACAGATGCTGATCTGACATATTATGTAGATGGCTCATGCAAAAAGAACCCAGCAGGACAGAACCTAGTGGGCTATGCTGCAGTATCCGACACAGATGTTATCGAGGCAAAACCCTTACCACGACATTTGTCCGCACAGGCGGCAGAATTGATTGCACTCACTCGTGCATGTACTTTAGCTAAAGGTAAGCGTGCAAATATTTTTACTGACAGTCAATGCACAGCAATGGAAAAACCAAGGTATGATTACATCAACTGGTAAACCCATAAATCATGCACAGCTTATATTAGATCTTTTAAACTCCATTCAATTACCTCAGTGTTTAGCTATCTGCAAATGTGCAGCTCACATAAAACAGCAGGATGTTATCTCAAAAGGTAATGCAAGAGCTGACGCTGCTGCAAAGCAAGCAGCTGCAGAAGCTTGTTTACACCTTGTAGAAGATTTAGAACCCTCTGAAAGTTTAAATTTGGACATGCTACAAACAATGCAATCATTGACCACACAGGTAGAAAAAAGACGTTGGTTAAAACAGGGGGCCGTCTTCAGAGACGGTTTGTACATCTCAAAAGAAGGGAAACCAATATTACCTTCTAATCTTTTTCGATATGGAGCATTATTGAGCCATGGGCAATGCCATGTCTCAACAGGGGGAATGGTACAGGTAGTGAATCAGGTGTTCACTGCATATGGATTTTCAAACTATTCTAAAAAATTTTTTAGCATGTCAGATTTGCAATCAATATCATGCACAAGGAGCAGTGTGGCCCAGTCAAGGGAGTTTCCCCACACATCCATACCCATTTCACACCATTTGCATGGATTTTATAGAGTTAAATAAATGTGAAAATAAGAAGTACTGCCTTGTCATTATAGATATGTTCTCGAGGTGGGTGGAAGTTTTTCCAACCAGGAACCCAGATGCAGCTACAGTAGCAAAGGTTCTTGTGAAAGAAATTGTTCCTAGGTTTGGCATTCCGGAGAGAATATATACTGACAACGGAACACACTTTGTAAACCAAACTATACAACAGCTAAGTAAGTTTTTTGGTATTTCTCTAAAAAATCACTGTACTTATCATCCTCAGTCTGCAGGGTTGGTCGAAAGACATAATGGTATACTTAAAAGTAAACTGTGGAAATTAATGGCTGAAACTGGGAAAACCTGGTTGTACTTTTTACCCCTGGCACTGTTGAACATGAGAACAATTCCCTCAGCAAAAGGGCTTGACCGCATATGAGAAACTGTATGGGAGGGGGCATATTGTACACCCCAATGGAAACCTCTCATGCCTGCAGACCAGGAAGCTGATCTTACATTAACTGAATATATGAAGAAACGGTTAAATTCTAAACATCTGTTGCAGTCTAATTCTGTTTCAGGTTCAGAGCAGACTAAGGCACTGGAAATAACAGTAACTCCAGGAGGCTGGGTGTGGATCAAGATCGTGAAGAGGAAGAACTGGGCATCACCGAAGTGGGAAGGTCCCTACCAGGTGCTTCTTTCGACACCGACTACAGTCAAGATTACAGAGCGAGCTTCGTGGATCCATCTGACACACTGCAAGCTAGTGAAGAAATTTGAATTGGGTAAAGATCTTACCTCTCCATCGGGACCCTAAGCCCAAAAGTCTGGCTACAAAGGGGGGTCAGATCAATAGGAACTGATCCGTCTCAAACCCAGTGAAGCAATCATCGGTGCTAAGGTCCTATTGGGTAGAGAATAAGATAAAAATACCCAGATTAAGCGACATGATTGCATCAAAGAAAGTTGAATTCCATCTTTTGGGAAAACCGAAGAAAACAGAACACTGGAACGACAACCCTTTCCACAAAAATATTGTGTAGTAATCTCATTGACTGTTATTGTGGTCATTGTTTTTCTGCTATGGACATTTCTCTTTTCTGCCACATTTACTGAACCTAGCAAGCGTGCAGCATGGCATCCTGCTTTCAACACATATCAGTCTATCAAGTACACATATGCAGATACCCTTAATGTCTCTAATTGTTGGATCTGTGCAGCTATACCAACTGTACATGGAGGATTACCTTTAGTGGCGTCTCCACTAAATGTTACAGAGACATGGACAAGTTTGTTGAGCAACACGACTAATATTATGTCTGCAAATGCGGTTGCCTTACAGCTGGCCTTCCGTCAAAACGGAACTTGATGTTTTCAGAAACTTGATAAAATTAGGGTAGGATGGAGCCATTGTAACAAAACAGTGGTTTATAACTGCACTGCATACAAGTCGGGTTGTGAGGCAAATTTCTCATCTATAAGAAAACTTGTTAATAACTCTATAGTCAACTTTGTCCAGGAAATGGAAACTGTCTATTGGAAAATGTTCAGAGGACAGCAGGATTTTGGGGATCACTTCGAGTTTATCAACATCACCATTAAAGTGGAAGATTGTTAATTTGTGTGCGGAAGAAAAGCATATAAATGGCTACCAAGAAAGTGGTCCGGAAGCTGCTTTTTGGGCTACCTAGTTCCAGCTATACGACACACGTTAACTTTACCTCAAGGAAAAATCCGAAATGTTCGAGAAGTGAAAAAACCTGCCAATCCAGTAGGCCGAATCGATGCATCATGGATATATCACCATGATCTGGCTCACGTCAGTGACAAAGGACTGTCCCATATGGCTCTCGGTGATGACGTCATATCATGGGCCCGCATACTACCTCAGTACGGAGCGGTAAAATCGATTTGGGAACTGAGAAAGTTGTCCAAGCTGCTTGAAACATTGAGCAATGCAACCTTTTCCGCCTTGGAATTGATGACAGATGAAATGACCGCTATAAGAGCAGTAGTGCTCCAAAATCGTATGGCTCTCGATTTCACCCTGGTGGCGAAAGGAGGTACTTGCACGTTAATGCAAGAGGAATGCTATTTGTTTATCCCCGACAATGAACACGAAATAGATAGCCATCTCGAATTGATTCAGCAAGTATCTGCCTTGACCAAGCCAGGTCAAAATCCTTTAACAGACTTTTTCCAGAAATGGTTTGGGGGCTGGGTCCTGATGAATCTGTTGATCGCCATTTGCATTGGAGCAGCGATATTGATGTTCTGTGGATGCTGCTGCGTCCCCTGCATGCATGGACTGGTAAAAAGCACTACAGATGCCTCAGTCTCAAAGAACTTGTACCAACAAAGTACTGAATATGCAGAAATACTAAAATTGGAGGCGGAAGAATTGTTTACTTGAGCCTAAACCGAATGACTCTCTGACTGCAAGGCCCTGGGTGGAAATGGTCAAGAGATGAAATGGACTTGTTTTAGACACATTAAACAATAAGAATAAAGTATTAAAAGGGGGGAAATGTTAGAGAAATGTACAAATAGTATAGTGTACACTTCTGCACTTAAAGGGTTAAGAGTTAATACATTTATTCTATGTAAAATGTGTAAATACTGGTGGTCTCTGTAAAAGCTGCTGATGCCTAAAAGTCTGTTGTTCTTGCTGTGGAATGTTGAGATAGGGGCCTCACACTAGCAACAGATAAATGTTGTGTTAGGAGGAGACAGTTACAGGACCATAACTCAGAAACTGGGTTTGACAGGGCAAGCCCTGTGGACAAGCTCAATTCTGAAAGATGTTTTTGTAAAAGTCAGCAATTAACTGATAAGCACCTGCTGTGTACGTGCAGAGAACTGTATAGTGTACATGCAAAGAACTGTATAAAAACAGCAGGTTGAGCTATTGAAAATCAGACAAACCTTGTACCTACATGCTTTGTCTCCTTGCTGCAAGTAATAAAGAATGCCTTGCTGAACCTTACGTGAATTGATCTTTGAATTTTCTTTAACAGTTATGTCTTCTGTTCTTATTCCCTGTAAATCTTTCACCATTTGCTTTTCTGTTTTACCTAAAGAGGGTGGCAACATGAAGGAAACGTCTGTGAATATATTCTTAACCTCCTCCAAAAAAGTAGGTCAGCTGATCAAGCAAAACTGTGTCCAGAAAGACCTGCTCTTACCAACTTGCTTGCTGTATCAATAACACTGTATAATATTCTGAGAGTACACAAAACTGCTTTCCTTGACATCACCAGAAGCTTTTCCACATCAAAAATATTCTGGAAAGCTACAAACACCCTCAGAAGTTCATAGGTAGCTACTAGGCATGCAGCCAGGAGACCACTAAGGAGCCAAGCCCAACTTCCCAATGGCCTCAGAGCACTATCTGATTAAGTAACTTGCTCTGAGCCACACTCTAGGAAAATGGAAGCCGAAGGAATCAAACCTTGGACTACAAGAAGCAGTTTGCTCACACTTATTGTCTTAATTCTCTGCAATAACTGCCACACAGATGGTAGGAATTGAACTTACAATCTTCTGTTTATGAGACCACATAGCTAACCCAATTAATCAAAAGCATCATTGAAAAAGGATCTTAGAATTTAATCCTCTGGCACGTATAACAGGCATGAATTGTCATGGTAGCACCACTGAAAATTTTCTTACTCAGATGATTCAACAGGTGTTTACTGGTTGGAGATGCAGGTCTTCAAAAATGGAAAATAATGTCATTCACAAGAAGGTTTTTAGTAAACTGAGATAGTATAATTTCAATTACAACAGAAGTAGTATCATCTTTCACAAGAAATATGTCAAAATACAGGGATTAAAAGCAGGCACTACGTTGCAAAGGCATGGCGCCTTGATTGTGACTCAGAATACATAGGTTTAATTAGAAGACCTGGTGCCTCAGCAGTCAGCTGGTTGTGTGTTGGAAATGAGCAGCATTTTGCTGACTCGCCTGTTTTGGGAGTGGGAAAAGAATCCCAAGCTAGGATTACAGGATACAGTGGAGACTGTGGCCTCCAGGCCTTCTGCTATAAGTATGTACAATGAACTATCTGCTCATCCATAGGAAAATATCTGCACTGCTGTCACTGAACACAAGGAATGGGACAGAACTGTGGGTATAGTACAACAAAAAAAAAATGCAAACTACCCATGAAGATGGTTTGCCATGCTACAAATGTCATCCCATCTGGTAACACAGTTACAGCAAGCCATTGGGAAAATGAAATAAATGAGTCAGCAGAACAAAGAACAGTACAGATGCTCAGGAGAGAGGGATTCAAAAAATGACATCACTTCATAATGGACAAGTCCAAGTCTAAGAAGGGCAGAATAATCCTTGGAGTTAATCTGTGGCCTCCACCAAATGTGCATCTTGGTTAATAGATCTATGTCCCTTACAGGCCGGTTTCTGGTATTCTGCACTAACTTAAAAAAAAAAAAAACTCTCCAAAATAAAGTTCATCTAACACAGAATCTCAGAAATATCAGATTTAACTATCTGAGATCCTGAATCAAATTCATAAGTATCTGGTAGATAACTCACTGCAAATGCAGAACCACCTGTCTTCTGAACAGAGGAAAAACCTCTTCCTCTTCCTAACCTAGGATGTATAATAGCAGGTATAAAGAGTTCCTTTTCTTCTTGAGTTTCTAATAGGCAGGTGAAAATGTTGACAGCTAGGAGATGAAGAATATTTGCAATGAATATGCAAGTGGTTAAAATCACTATTATCACTATCATGGTGGCTTCCCAGCTGAAAGGAGAAACAACTGTTCTTGCAGAAAAACAGGTACCTGATTGTCCAGAGACTCATTGTCGGTCCAATGGCTATTGCAACCACATGGAGTGTGTGTGTGTGTGTGTGTGTGTGTGTGTGTGTGTGTGTGTGTGTGGGAGTGGTCACTGGGTTCAATCATCAGAAAAGGATCAGTGTTTTCCTTTCCTGTTGAGTTGTTAGTACAGTATTAGGTTAATTATTTGTTTTGCTCTGGACACTTCTGTGTCAAAAATCACCATCATGATGTTTTACTAGATGACTGGAGAAAGAAATGCTCTTGGGGGAAACCAAAGTTTGAGAGACTCCTTGTTAGTCCAGTAGCAGTGACAATTACAGGGAAAGCAGGGGGGTATTGGGTCCAATCTTCAGTCAAGAGTCAGTGTTTTCTTTCCTGCTACTACAATACTGGGTTAATCATCTGTCATGATAGAATAGCTGATATAAAAAATACATTCTCTTCATTACCAGAGGTTGTGTGATGACAGCTCAGAATTTGGGAGCACATCAGAGTCAATGCAGGGCCACGCACAACTGCAGCATGTACCAAAGCACCCTGCAGTGATTAGAGAATCTTTGTTTATGGCGTTGCATTACCGAAAATATTTTCAAAATTAACAGCAGGCAGAACCTGGAGCCTAGGATGAGCATGACTGGATCCCTCAGTTGTGGAGAATCCTCCACTCTAACTTCTACAGTGGTGCTATACTTGAGTGATACAAAATGGCTGAATGGAGCTATGCTAAATGATAACTGAAGAAGTTTAAAAAGGCTGTCATGTTGAAACAGAGAAGTCCCGGAGAGTTTTACAGTAAAATAGTTAGATGAATACTTATTATTGTAAAAAAATAAAAACAAAGTATCAGCCTTGTCTGACACCTTACAAAAACATATAAACAAGCTGCCATGGTGTCAACTTAGAAAATGATATATAAAGAAGTGTGAACCAGGTGTTCTTGGGTACTACCTTTAATAGGATGTGGCAGACTGCACTGGGGCTCCATCATCTCTTTATGGACCTATCCTCAAAAAAAGACGAGTCCCGGATGTCTTCTTAGGTGGTAAAGTTGTCTGATTTTATGAATTTTGTAACAATTACATCCTGGATAAATATAAATTAATCTTTGATTCAAGTGAACTATTTGCTAACAGCCAACTGTGAATGAAAGAAATCAGAGAAACTGAGACAGAACTGGAGTCAAAGGAAATAACTAATTCTACTATGTGTTTCTATTATGTGTGCATATCAAATATCAACACATACCTCTCAATCTCTTTGTGCAAAAATATCTGGACAAAGCCTGACAGAAAGGGAGGGCAGACGTCCAAAAATAGGGCAGATTTTAAATATTGCTTTGACAAACTTAGAAAGTTGCTAGAATAACATGATTTGTCTTGGCATGCATTTTTTTCAAAGATATGAAGTTTAAAACACAAATGTAAATCATTACTAAGCGGCTTCATTCCTCAGATCTCCCCTGTGATTTGCCAGAAAAAAATCACATATTTTATGAGGAGCAGATCAAAAATATGAGGCAAAAATCTGGACATTCTGTGAAAATCTGTACAGTTGAGAGGTACATAGCTACATAATTATTTATAATACATATACACATCCATATACACACACACACACACACACACACACACACACACACACATATATATAGAGAGAGAGAGAGACATCAAAAGAGTGAGATGCACATGCACACGTTTTTTAAATTATAAAGAATTGAGGAAAATATAAAGATTAATAAATACATATATACATAAGTTTTTATTGGATTTCGAAAACTGAAGTTTTTGAAGCATGTTTTTTTCTAAATCTGAAAAAAAGATAGTGTGTTTTATTTCGGCAAGATATCTGCACTAACAAAAAGAAAACTGAGATATGAGAAAACTTGTAACTCTAGTAGATGCAAATGTGCTGCAACCACTGCCATTATCTTGGTAAACACCCTGGTTGTCATGGTGAGGCCGAAGCTCAGCTATCTGAATTGGCAATGACTGGTTCCCAGCTAAAAACAGATAAATCTCCTGGAATGTTTCTCTGTCTTTATATGATAGTATGTGTCCTGGAGATTTATGGAGCACATCCAATCTTCCTTCCTCAGAAGCAATACAGACTGAATCGTAACCATCCGGAATTTTATCTGTTTTATAAACTGATTCAGATGACTCATTTCTAGAATAGGTCTGAGGTCCCTTGTGTTCTTGGGTAATAAAAAGAAACTTGAATAGACTCTGGACCCTGGTATTTGTGGACTGATTGGATGACTCTCTTCAAGCAGCTTGGAAACTTCTGCTGCAGAAGGTTTCCGCTGACTGTGTGGAACATCTGGAAATTCCATCTTTTTATTGGGAGAAATGAAAGGGAACTGAGCAGCCTATGGAAATTATTTTTAGGATCCAGGAATCTGTTATGTTTGGCAAGGGTTGTAGGTGCACAGGCAAGCACCCCCCCGACTGCCTTCAAAGTGCAGCAGCCGGACAACCTTTCAGGAGAGCTGGTAGGGCTGCATCTGTCTCTTGGGTTATGTCCATTGGAGATATCTCCTCCTCTGCTACTAGAAGGTTTGTGCTCAGGAATGTCCTGATAAAAATGATTCCTACAGAAATTCCTTTGCGGGGTAGAAAAATGGATTCCCACTGCAAAGAGAGAGTTTTACCATCTTCTTGACTCCTGGTTAGCGTGTCCTTCACGTTTGGCCCAAAAAGTGTGGAACCATCAAATAGGGCATTAATGAGGAACATCTTAAAGCTTTCTGTGAAGCCACAAAGGCACAGGCAGGCATATGGGCACACAGTAACGCTGGTGCCCACTGACTTAGCTGTACACCAGCAAATCGCATGGCAATGTTCGATATAGACTGAAGGGCACTGACCTAAGAGTCCAAGGACTTCTGAACATTGGCAGACAGGTTACCAGAGACAGACCTGGACAGCACTTTAGTCAACTCTCTCTGGAATTGTATTACATGAGCTAAACAGTTCATCCCTTGGAGGATAAAGTTTGCTGAAGTGTATGTCTATTTCCAAAACCTTTCCAATACTCTAGACTCCCTGTTGGGTGCTGGAGACAGGAGCTTTCTTCTGACAATTCCTTCCTGGTGGCCGCCACTACCACCATGGCATCTACTGACAGACCTCTGCTCCAATGCTTCCTGTCCTTAGGTTCGGCCAAGATCCTATCTGGTTTCTTTGGCATTGGTTCCACCATGTCAGGGTCCTTCCATGCCCATTAAGTCATAAGGTCAAAAAGGGTATCAATGGGTGGTACTACCCAGAATGAAGCTGAGTCAGAATAAAAGGCCTCCATGAACATGGTCTCATTTGGTGATGGATTATGTGTGGATCATCCTCCCATTGTTTCAACAATTCAATGATTTAATTGAAGGTGATGTCTTGCAAGAGGGATCTGGGGGAACCTTCACCTTCATCCAAATCTGTGCCTTCAGTGAAAGACTGGAGACGAGTCTATGTATTTCCACTTGCACATTTGTTCACTGTGAACTTGTACTGGCAGATAATCAGACTGGGAACTCATGTAGTGAACAGCGTTGGAAGCTTGTGGTGCTCACGGTCCCTGTCAGACAGAATGAAAGGAAGAAGTAGCACAGACAAAACCCTCCCAAAAGCTTCAGAGGCTGAAGTCACAACTGATTTCAAATGAGGTATCCTCCTGTCTGAAGAAGAAGACTTCCCAGTACTAACAGGTCTCGGCCCCAAGGTCGATCTCAGATCTGAGTTGTCGAGGGCCAAGGCCCCGTGAGGGACAGACGGCTTCAATACCTTCAGAGATGACCCATCCTCTCGAGTCCTAGCACTAATGTTTTGGCTCAGAGTCTTTTCCTGATCCAAACGTATCAGAGTCAAAAGAGACAGCGATACAGTTGGATTCAAAGTAGCATTAACTGTCGGCTCTGACAAAGGCCGACCAAGGCAGGCCAGATCCAGGACAGCCAGGTCCGAGGAACAGACTGGAACTAGAGAGAGAATAGAAGGGGTTGTTGGACCAGTACAGGGAGCGTTTATGGCTGATGGCACTAAGAGAACTCCAAACTGTTTTTTCATTCTCAAGAATTTCCTCATTATTCTACTGACATCTTGCTCTGTAAGGCTTCTGAATAACCAAACAGAAGAATCCAATGAGGGTAGTCTTGAATATCTTTTGTCCTGTAATACTGGAAAGAGCAGTCTGTGACTCACCGGTTCCAGGGAGAACTGGAGCCATGGAGAGGAAGGTTGCATCCAAGGGACTAACAGATCCAACCTCCTAGGAGCAATAGGATCCAGACCAACCAAAGCAGTGTGATAAGCAGACAGCTTCCTGGACTTTTCTAACTTTTCTTTCTCACTCTCTCTGATGGTTTTCTAGTCTTTCCTTCCCATTTGTCTCTTTTTGTTTGTTTCTTGGTTGGGGAGACAAGAGAAGTGGATGAAAAGGAGGCAAATGAGAGGGAAGACCCTGTCTGTGGAGGAAGAAGGCGTTTGACAATTAGCTTTTCCCTGCATGTTTGGAGAGTCCAAAAAAAAAAGAAAAAGCAGCTTAGCAACACCAAAGCACTTTATTAACACAAAGCTTTCGGATAGTCAATCCTTCTTCAGATGTTTGGAGAGCCCTCATACCAAAAGAGGCACAGGTTTCAGCCTGTCACAAGAAAGGGAGTGCCCAACCAATAAACACACAATGAATGCAGATCCTGGGGGGTGCCTGCATTCGGCATACTTTTTAAAGCCCCATTTGTCAGACATTCTAGAAACACAACCACAAGCACAGCTATCACTACAAAACACAACAAAATACTATCTAAAATTTAAGCACAACAAAAATTTCAATCTATACCTTTATATAGAAAAAGCTATCAAAATCTAATAACTTTTGCTAGTAGAAAGGAATATATAGTTTTGAATAAAATGCCTAATGCTACAGATAACTATCCCTTACTATCTATCTATAAACTATGTAAATTTATTTTTTTAACTATAGCAAAAAGTAAAGCTGGAGAGACAAGTTTCTCATTAGGAGAGGAAACTGCAGAAAAACTATAACTAGAGCAACAAAGGATACACTTATTGAAAGGATAGCCCTTGTAAAACACATCTGATGCTTCAGGCACCAAACAAAATCTTATGTACTAAGGTGAAGTGGAGGGGATTATGAGTAAGGGAGGAGTCAGAGCCCCTGGATCTGTGAAGCTTCAGAGATGATGCCAAGCTTGAATCTGACAACCCATGCATTGTATTGGATGAAAACGAAAACAGACATCAGATCAGTGACATTTCCTTGGAAACTTGGCAGACTGGGTGAGTAAACAGTACCTGCATGCTCTGTTAAAAAAAAAAAAAAAAAAACTCCAGAATTTTGAAAGAAAAGTACAAAATGATGAAAGGAGTGTGCCTGCTACTGGCTGAAAAATGGAAAACATAATATTACAAAGCAAAAAAGAAATTGAACCAAACAATAAAAAACTGAAAAAACATGCACATGTGCTTCACTAATGTGATTTCATACTTCATATTCTGTTTAGAATGGCTTTCATTATGAACATGTTGGCTGTCTCCATTGTCACTTACCTCCCTGATTAAGAGTTCAGCCACTTCCTTGTGGTTGTTGAGAGCTGCAAGGTGAAGAGCAGAGAAGCCATCTTCCTTTTTAACATCAACTAATTGTCGTGCCCTACTCAAAATCTTTTCAACAGCCCTAGATGTAAGAAGAGAGAAATTTCAGTTTGAGGAAAAAATACATGCAGTGAGAAAAAAAAAAATTATATATATATATATAGAGAGAGAGAGAGAGAGAGAGAGAGAGATCACACCAGTCTGTCAAGTAATTTAAAATCCTGACACGCACATACAGATTTAGCATTAAAAAGAAAGTAAGGTTAACATATTTTTTGCCTTGCACTGTGCATCAATGAAGTACCAACGTACTGAGTTAAGTAAAATTATAGGAGAAAGACCTCAGTTCACCTATAAAAGAGAAAGGAACTTAAAACAGTTTCCATGTTACAAAGACTTGAGTGAAGGTAAACCTAAAACAGCAGGAAAGGACTGTTTAAGATCTACGGTCCCATGTTACAGTTGTAATTTCTGTATAAATATATAAATACAGGTAATAAACTTATATATCCGAATACTTATAAAAAATGTTTTCTTTACAGAGTATGCAACATGTAATACCCAGGATGTGGTCTATTTAGCGAACTGTATAGACAGCGAGGCATTCTATATTGGAAAGACCAATCAAAAGTTAAAAGAAAGAATGTCCTCATGTCTCTCTGATATTAGAAGAAGTGTGCCAACTAATACCTTGGCAAAGCATATAATGATGAATTGTTTGCAACATAGCTTTAAATTTCATGTTTTATCACAAGTCACACTAGGGAATAGAGGTGGAGACCTTGCTTATAAAACAGAGATAGAGGAATATAAATAGATAAACTACTTTTGTGCTGACCACCCACCAGGATTAAATGTCACTAATAGTTTAAAACCACTATTAAAAGAGAAACACTCTTATTTGACTTAACTTCAAATTGATGTTTTGTTATTTGAATTAATCAAGTTTGATTTTAAGATTATAGGCTTTTATACCATGTGATGAACTGTGTTGTTTTTATTGGCTGGCATGTAATATATATATCGATCCATTACAGCTTGTCTGTTTTAACACTATACTGAAGAAGAGTTTGTTAACTTGAAAGCTTTGTTTGCTGTTTTATAATAAAGTGAAGGTTTTGGACCATTGTTTCTCTTGCTTCTATGTTTGAATTCTCTGGTTCAATTTTGCTGGTTAGGTGAATTTTTACTTGTGTTTGGATTATTAAAGGAGAACCACACCCAAAAACTAAAAAAAAAAACAAGTTTTTTTTTCTGCATTGCTATTGCCTCCATATCAAAGTAAATGGTTACTGTTATTTTCTAATTTGTTATACCCCATAATGATCTGAAGGAGGCTGCCATGGCTAGCATTAATTTGTTTTATAGTCAATGCCTTCACCTTCCTGATGTTATGTCGGCGGGACAGAAAGCAATCCTTATGATGAGGGTATTGTTCACTGTAGTTTTCCGTCTCATCATTTGACAACATTGCTGTGACTGCTTACCTTTCACTGTCAGCATCAATCTGGACTTTTAATTACTTTGCTTCCTTTGATTTTCATTACTGGCCATCTCTGTTGCAGCATTTTAAGGAATGTTTGAATGACATGCTTGAAAAAGTAGCTGAGTTAATTGTTCTTTTCAAAGTAACAACTGTAATTCAGTGTTCAAGTGTGAGAAATCTGACCCCTGTGGTTAATAGATGCTACTTGGGCTGAGATAGTTTGCATTGCATTAACAGTTTTAAATATTGTAGCTAGAATTAAAATCTTTGATGTTAATCTTCTTTCCCCAACTCCAGAATAAACCTGCACTTTTGCAGAAGTTACAGTGCAAAAAATGCCAAACCATATACTTACAGAAAGTAAGAAGAAGACTGAAGAAAATGGCGTCGGCTGCATCTTTTATACCCCTGGTGCACTGACGTCAGGGAAGAGGCGACATCAACCGACGCCGGACCTAGACTTTGGAATTCTGGCCGACTGAGGGTAGCCTGCCAGCAGGATAACCCAAGAGTAATGACTGCAACAGTGAGAGACAATGAATATCTGCACCCACAGACTCAAAAACGTGTTTATTTCATCATGGTAGGTGAGCTGCGGTGGTGCAGTGGTTAGCGTTGTCGCCTCACAGCAAGAAGTTCTCCCGTCTGATTCTTCGCTGGAGCGCCTTTTTTGTGGAGTCTGCCATGTCCTCCTCGCGGGCGAGTGACGTTTAAAGACATGCAGGTAGGTGCATGCATGAATGGGTGTGCCTTCCTTGAAGGTTGGGCGTCAGGCTGGCAACTCGGCACTGTAAAAATCTACTGCCAATCATGAGCAGACCACAGTTCCGTTGTGGTGACCCCTAACCGGGAAAAGCTGAAAGACATTACTTTTTTGGTGTTTCTTACATTTTAACACCACTCTGGCACTATTTACAGTTTTTTTAAATATTTCGATATGTAATTTCTGAATCTGATCACATGGGGTCTGGCATCTTGAAGCAATTCTGACTGTTTAGTCTGCCTCTAGGTATCCCACACTGCAGTGCTCGTCTGCAAAAAAATTACATCACACAGGCTTCTTTCTTCCTAAAGATTCGGTCACTGCACTGATTTTACATGCATACACTGCTGTCTTTCAGTCAATTTTAAGTAATATTTCATGCCATTCAGTGACTATTTAAAACACAAACAGTGCAAATGCCACAGAACAGACCTTCAAAGGGCTTTTTACTACTGCTTCTTTTCAGAATGGCTAAACTCCAGTCTTTTGTGAAGCCTGAATTGTACTACTTTGACGCATCTCACATCTTCCTCCATACCTAACTTCCCTAGTTGTCAAAGTGCTAAGGGTAAATTGAGCTGTTACCTGCTGTGATTAACAGCTCACAGCAAGAGACTTGACTCATGTACTCTTTCCTTGTTACTTTCTGTATGAGTAAGGGAAGGACCAGGAATCTGTGGCATCACAGCATGGTGGGTTTTTAGGACGGTTGTGGTGATGTCAATTTGGGGAGAGAATTGGCCAGAAAACTACCGGTATTCAGTGGCCTTAATGACATGAATGAATTGGAGACTGCAACAAGCTTTTCCAGGGTGGGATAAAAGTTTTTTTAAAAAGGGAACTACCACAGTACAGTACGGTACTGTTTTAGTGGAGAGAAACAGTCAATTTAAAATATTTTAAATGCTGTATTGTTGCTTATTTATAGCAGGGAGAGTAAATACAGAGAAGTTGAGCATTTAATAATAGAATCCCATTGTTGTCCTTTAATGGTTCTGTAGCTGGGATAAGTGACCTAACATAATTACTCTGCCACTCTTAGCAGCTGTTGTGATTAAACAGATAAGACAGATGCAGGAAAGAAAGGCAAAAATTATTATTAAATTATGTTTTCTCTGTATGTGAAGTGTTTAGGACTGCAGAGAAGGAAAAACACTTTTTGGAAAGAAAAACTTGACTTTTGGGTTAAGTTCTCCTTTAAACTGTGCCCATGACCACATATTGCACCACTGGGCACCATGTACTCCTGTGCTCGAGATGGGGGGGGGGCCTGTGTAGCACAAAAGTCATACATAGAAAAGTAGGGAGGGGATGCTTATTAAGATATACCAAACCCTACCAAGTACTACATATAATTATTTACAAAGGTAAATTATAACTATCTAAGTTGTACTTTCCCATGTGTTCTCCTATCATGCCTAGATGTGATTCCTAAAGAAGATTTCAGTTTCTGATATATTTATCTCTCTCTCTTATCTCTCTCGATATATATATATATATATATATATATATATATATATATATATATATATATATATCACTACAAATTGCTGTCCCTGACAAACTGCATATCACAAGCAGTAGAATAATGTGCAATAATTGGTGCAGCCATCCTAAAGGATTATGACTGGGTCACTGATCAGAACCAATCTGTTAATGTGTTTGAGAAAGTTCTTTTTTTGGAAACATTAATAGTTATGATCAGTGATTTGATCATAATTATTTTAAGTAATGTAGTATTAGCTGCCCTGATGTACTGCAAATTACAAAAAAGGCAGAAGCATAAAGTGTTTTACAACTCTGAGAGTTAACATATTTAGTCCTGTCACAAAGAGACCTGGCACAGATTAAGTGTCAGTCTAATCAAAGAATGCCTTTAAAAGTTAGCCACTTCATGCTACCGGACTACCTTTTTTTTTTTTTGTAGCAGTAGCTGTGCACGCTGCAGCACGAGAACCATTCACAAACGTATTCAAAGGTGTGTAACAGAATTTGCTATGCACTTCTCGGAGATCACAGATGTGAACAACAAGCTTATATTTTTGCTAATTTCAGAGCACAATCATTGTATTCCATGTAGTACAACTATATGAACTCAGCATTAATAACTGCAGATTAAATTTACAAAATATAACCTTGTCTTCATATGCAATCAAGCACTAAAAAAAAACACCAGTTCATAACTTCACTGGTCCAAAATCACAACAGTATTATACCATATCAGGACAAGAACAAGTTCAGTTACATTTTTTTTGCAAAAGTAAATAATGCTCCATCATGATGTGTATGCCACATTCCCCAAGATCGTATTTAACATTAATACTGTTTCTTTTCATTGCAGTACTACTTTAAACCTTTGCTGCAGAATTTAGATGTAAAACAGAAAGGGAAAAACTAAAATGCAGTTATGTAATGGCTACCTTGTTATTCCATATGTTAACCATGTGTTCTGTTTATACTTCATGCTTTTACCAGACTACAGCTCCATTGTCAGTAAAAGATTAATATACATAGCATAAAAAGTGCAAATCTCACTGTCAAAGATGACTTTTTGAACGCACTTATACAAATACTACTGGAGAAACACGAAACACCAATTATAAATATTTAGATTTCCTTGCACTGCTACCATGGGTCTCATCATTTCTTTGCCAGGAGCTGTAGCCTTTAAAAATATATGTTTAAATATGCTAACATGGGATGAATTAAGTCTTTTTGCCTGCACCTGAGCAGAAAATTGTAGGTGGTAGGAAGGAGGCACCTGGTGAGCAAGAGGGAACTCTTAAGACTATCACCTGGAGCAGGACTTCCAAGATGCCAGTACACTGATCAGCAGGTCGATTAGACCTCTCACAGTATGAAAACAGAAACTTTGGATAGTAATATCTGTATAATAAATTTCTTGAAGTCAAGTGAATATTATACTTTAAAGTAGTTCTGTAAAATATGCAAAGGTACTTCAAATGTGAGGTGGGTGAGTCTTATTACGGAATGCTAATGCCAGTGAGGTTAAAGTATGAATTGTTTTTCAACTGTACTGTATCTGGAGTTTATGTTGTAACAAGATAAAGGTCAGATATAAGCAGTATGACGTTTTGTTCTAAAGCTGCTGAGTAGATGATGATGAAGTGAACTAATAATTTGTGCTTATTGAATGATGGTGGCCCCTGTTGTTATTCATACAAGTAAAAGTATGCACTAAAATCATGTAAAAGTATAGCTTTCTAGCATTTGAGATGAGCTATGCCATGCAAATGCAGAACCATTACATATTTTTCTCTACCAGCAGAGGATTTGCAGTTACAGATAAACTATCTGCCGACACGACAACTGAACCATGGAAACACTAACACTAGTACTTAATGTGGAAGTGAAATCAGTTCATTGAAAATAAAAGAAGTCTAATATATTGAAGGGAAGGCAAGCAAATGCATCCATAATAACACCAGTCTCTTCAGTAAAATTCACAACAACGTTGAATATATTCATTTAATGATAGCCGTGGCACTCTTTCCAAAGGCTAAAAAGCAGTTTGCAGAGTATACAAGTGTTTTTTCACATCTTGGAGGGCAGCTGGATTGGTCAAAAATAAAACACAGACTAACACTTATTTACAGCATGATAAAACTTAACTTTAAAATGGGTAACATCTGTGGGTGTAACTGTGCATTTGCGGCATATACACATATGTGCTGATGTGAGGTATTGCCAGCTATGCCAGGAGAAGTAGGGCAGTAGATGTGTAACATACGCTGGCACAGATAGCTGGAATTTTTTTAAAGAATTATATGTCATTTGTATATCAAACTAATTTGTTAAGATGCTTGTGTTGAAAAATGTATTTGTAAAGCTGCTTGTGTTAAAAATGTACCAACAGTGTGCCCTGCTGGACACAAAAATAAATACATATGTATTCTTGTAACTGTTTAAATCTATATGTTTTAACAGAGGATACTGGAAGAGAAGATGTTAATCTCAACCTAACTTTGAAAATACAGTAGAGAGTCGATTATCTGAAACATCAATTATCCGAACACAACCTTCCAAACTTTTTGGGTAGGAAAAATCATGAAGTCTGAATATGTAAAGATTATAGGTGTTCACTTTTTTTATTGTTGAGCTTGTACTATAATAAAATACTGCACTGTTTTGTACTTATAGTAAATTTGTTTTATTTTTCTTGTTAAATGTTCATCAAAAACATTTTTAGAAGGTTTTTTTTTAATCTGGTTCATTTATATGTTTGATTATCCAAACAGTTTGATTATCCACATTAACCTAGGTCCCAATTAGTTCAGATAATTGACGCTCTACTGTAGTTTGAAATTAAATTACCTGGCTTATGCCATAAAGTTTGCATCTTACAGTTCTCAATGCAGCTAGAGACAAACAGTCTGTACTAGGAAGCTTTCTGTGTTGTCTTTGGGGTGAACTAACTGTTACTCTGGAAGGGTGGAGATTTGAAATTGTTTTATGACTTCCAGAAGCTGCAGCAGATCTGAGCAAAACTCTGTGTGTGTGTATTATTGACATAAGTGCTATCCTGGCAGTTTCTAGCAATGGAGGTAGCATGGGAACCAGAAGTCATATGACCAGATGCATGTGATGCCTTTCTGTAATCCAGGACAAAAATTATGCTTAATACTGGATGAGAGTCTCATTGCAGTCTACTTTGGAACCTGACAGAGAAGGACCCTTCACCCACTTCATCTTGCCTTGCTCTAGTAAGTGAGCCAGGGAATAGTAATTCTTTAGATCAGTAGTGAAATTAGTTAAGCACTCTTTTCTGTATCTGTGTGAATCTATTCGTCTGCGTTATTTTAACATTTCCTGTGATTAAAACTCTGGTGTTTACTATAAATAGATATTTAGTATTTTCATTTTTTTTTTCTTAATTGTTATTAAATATATTTAAACTTTTCTTTGTGGCTGGTCTTTTAGAAAATATTTTAATCATTGAGTGTACTTATATATACTTGGTGACAGCTCTGGCCACTCCTGGAAGCCTTGCTGTTGGTCAGACTAACATTTGTATTAATATAAATTTCACTCAGTATAATTGGCTACCCTTGCAAGACCCTTAGAGTAGTTGGCTTTGGGCTATCTGGTGGTGTAAATACCTTATAGTCTGGGCAGAAGGGAGTATAGCTAGTAAATCTGTGCCAGTCATTCTCAGGTGTGTGTGTGTGTGTGTGTGTGTGTGTGTGTGTGTGTGTGTGTGTGTGTGTGTGTGTGAAAATTAAATTTCAAAGAGTATGTGTGTCAGCTGTTTAGAGCAGCACTGATTTCACACAGACAGGCTGGAAAACTTGGCTTGGACACTCGGCTGAGGTCTAAACTCTTGAACTGTTCCAGTGGGGAGTCTTACTGGGGACCTGGAGGGACACAGCTAGAGAAATCCAGACCCCGGACTGAGTGTGTTCCCTGTGTACTCGTATGGGAAATTGTGCTTGATACAGAGAGCTGCATCTGGAAATACTGGGTTTATCCATTTTTGTTCCAAGTGAATGTCTCTCTCCAGTACCAATAGTGAGGATTCAGGCTCCTTGATTACTAGTCCAGAGTGAGGAAGTCACAAGATATATGGAAGGGTACATTTCCTGTTTGGAAAATATACAGAATTGCATCTATTTTCTGTGAGTTAAAAGAAGTTGGGGGATTAAAAATTGAAAATATACATAGTTTTATATTTGAGTGTTTTTGTTGAAAGGAAAAAGTCTGAGAAAATGTGATATGGGTCTAAACAGAGAAGAGAAGCTTCAACAGTCTATAAGATTAGTCTGCCCATTAATGTCTGCATGTAAATTGGAAACCTATACCGCCAAAAAAACTGCCATTTAGAATATATGAAAGTAATAATATCTTGTCAGAATTACTACCTTTATCAATTATTTCATAGCATGCGAATGGCATTGTTGGTCTCCTCAAGAAGCAAAGAGTAATGAATTACATTAAAAATGTAGGGAGTGAAAAACTTAAGAGGACACACACTTAGAAATAAGCATGTGAATTTGGGAAAGACAGGATTTCAGAACGGTTATTCAGCAGAGTATTGGGAACAAAGGAAAATGGGGTAAAAATAATGAGTGTGAGATGGGGTCTGATAATGGTAGAGTAGGAGGAGAAAGACAACAATGGTAGACTTGTGGTAATAAGGGAATATTTATTGTTGGGGAAAGAAGATTACACTGGCATGTATTTACATTCTACTTAATACTACTGGTAAGGGACTTAAGAAAATCATGAGATTAGTAATCAGCTTTCAGCAGGGAATATTACTCATAACTTGGGAATGGAAAGGGATATGCAATAGTGAAGATGTATATGGGGGGTATAGAAGGGACAACATAAGAAAAGGAGGATTCTGAAGAACTACGTGAAAATATTTGGGTTGGAAGATGTAAAATTACTAGCAGGACTTTGAACAGGATTTACAAATTATTCCCCAAGGTGCAATGATTGGGTTCAACTGAACAGAAATTATATTTCATATAAGTATGAATATTTAAATGAAAGCTTTGAAAAACATGATATAACTATTTCCGATCATGTTCCAATAAAGACCAAGATAAACATGCAGGGTAATCAAGTAAAAATGAGATATTGGCACTTTCCTACTTAACTATGAAAAAGAGATAGAGTTACAGAAGATTTACAGAATTAGTAGGGAAAATGATTTAAAAATTGTTAGGGAATATACAATTTTTTTCAGAAGGGATTGCTGAGAAATGGAATAAAACAAAAAATGGGATTTAAAAATATGACAGAAATGAGAGATAAATTGATGCAGGAAAGAAGTAATATGAATTATTTAGAGGGATGGATTATCAAAATATTCCAGATGAAGGGGGATATTACAGAGCAAAAAGAATCATTGAGTGCTAAAGGTAAAATAATGAGTATTTGGATAATATGCTGTTAAGGAAGCATTTTTTGATAACACCAGAACACAAAAACTATTAGGACAATGACTTAGGCAATATAAAACAGAAAGGGGTATTGCAAAAAGTAGTGAGCCAATGACTACAAAAATAACTGCAGACCCTACAGAGGTAATACAGATATTCTGGAAATTCTGTGAAAATTTTTATAGAGCAGAAGAATATGGAAACCAAGAAAAAACACAAATAGAAATACTTACAAAATATTTACATATGTCAAGGTTAGAGGAAGATGAGGCTCAAGAATTAATAATTAAGATGGGAGGGGATGAGATAAAATGGTGATGTAAGATTATCAACAGAGACATCTCCAAGAACAGACAGTATTCCTGTTGATGTTTGAAAGTTGGGGAGGATAAAGTGATAAATATTGGGAAAGTTATGCTTTAACAACATTTTAAAAGGATGGACAATACCAGTGTCTTGGAATAAAGCTGCTGTAGCTGTGCTGCACAAAGAGAGCAAAGACCCTTTAAACCCAACTTCATACAGACCAATTCAATTTTGAATTATGACTATAAAGTTTTTGTCTATACCAGGTGTCACCAAACCTGAAAGAAATGGATCAATGTGGTTTTGTGAAGGAGAAGCAAACATTTGCCAACATTAACAGAACAAATATGATCCAGAGGCAAAAAAAAGTGCAAGAAGACCCCACTACGGTTTGTAGGCCTTGATGGAGAGAATGAATTAAAATTTTATGAGTAAGGCAATAGTAGCATTTGCATTTCCTGATAGAACAATGGGGCTAGTTAGAAAGATATATAAATGGTTTGAGGGCAGAATTACGGCAGGAAATCAGAACAATGGGGTTAATTAGAAAGATATATAAATAGTTTGAGGGCAGAATTTAGGCAGGAAGCTCTCTGACAAGATGTGTTTCAATACAGGAATCAGGCAGGGGTGCCCACCTTCCCTTTGCTATTTGCCTTATTTTAGACTCACTGGAAGATCTAACTGGTATGGTATTCAAGAAACATTAGCCTTTTTTGCAGATGATATCATTTTGTGCTTGATAAATCCAGAAAAGGATATTTCAGTGTTGTGGAACATTTTGAGACAATTTCAATCTTTTCCAGGATATAAAATAAATGGAGATAAAATGCTATAGTGATAAACTAACAAATCAATTTGTTCATCAATACCCATATTTATGGGGACATGAGAAGCCGAAATGTTTATGGAATTGGATTAAAAAGGATTCTGTTATTAAAAAAGGATTATATTAGGGTAGCTAAGGAGATGTGAGAAGAGACGAAACAAAAGATAATAACAAAAATCAAGAAGTTAGAAGCTCCTGACTGCGGATATGGATAGTAAGGTACAAGCAGTGAAAATGTTTCTAGTCCCTCTAACACTATATATAGATCAAGCATATTTTTATAAACCACAGGAGAAAATGTGGGCCATACTTAAATAATTTAAGTAATTTACTTCGGAGGAAAGGATGGTGAGAATTAACTAGGATATGTTGCACCCCCCCCCCCAGAACAAAGTAGTTTAGCATTAACCAGATTTGAAGGGTACATTAGCACTACACAGTTAAGACTCATACACATAACACAGGCAGAAGACTACAAATCAAACTTGACAGAAATGTTGAAACAGGGGGTTAGTTCACAAAATAAAGAGACAGAATTACTTTTGATGCAGGCTTTTAAGGAGAACAATAACAGTCATACAGAACATTACATTTACAAAAGTAGCAGGAAGCATTTTGAGGACCAAGTCAACACAGGAATGAATAAAGGAGATTTTTACTGATAGAGAAGTACGTATGGGCATATAGAACAGGCAAAAGGGAATTGTAGTTTATTGGAAAAAATCAGTGAAAGAAACAAGATATTGGGAGCAGACAATTAGGGAGGGAAAATCACAGCAGGATGAGACCAAGCAGAAGTTTGGAGTGCAGAATGGAGACTGCTTTCCTTCCCTACCAGGAACTGATAAGAGTATATGCAAACAAAAAGGAATAGAGGAGTGCTAAATGAAAGGAATAATTATGCATAACAACTATAAGGACTGATCAGAAGAGATTAGAAAAGACTGGGAAATGACACTTGAAAGACAACATACAAAAGAAAATTGAAGGATATTTGTATGGCTCCCAAACATGCAACAAAATCTAAAAAAAAAAAAAAAAAAAAAGATTTTTGCAAGGGAGTTTTTTTGCACAGGAATTTTTACATTCTAAGGAGACTTAAGAGAATTTTTAGAGTTTTTCCATAGGTAGATAGCCATTGTTGAGGGTGTGATGTGAAAGACGGGGTACTTTGGAACATTTTTAGGAATGTAAAGTGTTGGGAGATTTTAAGCATTCCCTAGAAGATATGCTGCCAGAAATGTTGGGGAAGCAAATTATTGCAACTAAGGAAATTATTATTTTGAGATGGATATAAAAATTGAATTGCCTAGACGTACTAAGGCTCTACTAGGTTTAATGCTGATGGCTGAGAAAAAAAAAAGAAATTACTAGAAATTAGAACTCAAAAGCTAAATCAACAGTAATAGAATTATTGAATGATGTAAAAGAGAAAAAAGAAGTGTAGGTGAGATCTTTAGAAAATGAAAGGAGCAAACTACTTAGAATAAATGGAATTTGTGGGAACAATACATGCAGAATAATGTTCAGGAGCAGGAATGAAATTTCAGAGAAGGTAGGACTTGAGCAATCTAAGTAATATTAAACTGAATAATAATATAGTAATAACCGATGATGTGGGTGTGGTATATTGAAGATTTACCCACAGTTGGTGCGGTTTAATCACAAGGGTAAATCCTGAGTGATTAAACAAAGCCAACCATGGGTTAATCTTCAATATACCACACCACAGAGTTGGTTATTGCTATTATACAAGGATATTATTTAAGAAAAAAATTACTTACTTTTCTTAAATAATGTCTTTGTATAACAGCACTGTGGTGTTTTTCCACATTCTTTCCCGATTTTATTCTTTGATGATGTACTACACATGCGTACAGGACTTGCGTTCCCAGGCTTATGCAGTACATCACTGGTTTAGCAAACAAGCAACTGAGAAAGGATGATCGCCGATGCTAATTTTTTTTCCTGAAAGAAAAAAAAGTGTAAACTCCCAACAGTTTAGAGGTATGAGAGACAGGAAAATTCAAGGAAAATCAGGTACATTTTGGTTTGTAGAACGTACCTGATTTTTCATGTATTTTCGGTGGTCTTGTATGTACCTATCGATCTTTTATTTAAAGAAAATGTGAATATGTGTACATTTTCTGAAGGAAAGAAAGTCTGAAACTGAAATGCCTGTCATTATTTAGTGACTTTGTTCCTCAATGATTTGCTGGAAAAAAAAAAACGTTATGAGGAACGAAGTCACTAAATAACGGCATGCATTTCAGTTTCAGAGTTTCATCTAGACTAATGCATGTCTACTACATATTTATAGGGGTAAAAAAGTCTGGTCGCTCAATGATACTTTAGCGGCTGGACCTCTATCATTGGTATATTCTCAATTTACAACAGGCACGCTGGTTGGGCTGACCAATCAGAGTGCTCCTTTTGGAATGTTAATGGCCAGTCATTGTATAATAAAGAAATATGCTCTATATGTACAATATATGACAACGAAAAAATCTATGTAATGGTTTGTTTGCAACTGTATGTGTACCCATGTCACTGTGTAACACGTGAACTTAATAAAGGTGTTTCGAAGAAAAAACTGTCGCCTAGGGCAATACTAGTTTCTTATAAATGTGACCAGCTGGACCATATAACTGTGACTGGGATATGCTTTACACCTCACTTATTTCTGCTTCTGAACTAAGACAGTTTAACATGACACAAATGTATCATAAACTTCATTAATTTGTAATGATTCTTTCCATAATACTAACCCTTTAATGTCATGAATACTATTATGTCATGTTACTGTACAGTTAATATGCTGCACCAAAGGATATTATAGTCCTATACAAAACAGCAAGTCCAAAACCTACAAATAATCACTGTACTATTGACAGGAAACTTATCAACTGTTGTGTTGGGCACACAGCTGATATTATTCAGCTTTCTGCAGGTATAGCTGATATTATTCAGCTTTCTGTAGGTATGGTTTAAACAGATAACTGTCTATAGGTTTTGGTTTCTATATATAGAATTGTATCACACCTGAACACCAGAAATCAGACATGAAGGCATCAAGTACAAAAGTTAACAAAAAAAGACAGCTATACTATAAAGTGGCATACAACCAGACAGCAGTATACGTAACTTAGCTCAAAGTACGCTTCAGAGTAAAACACTAGTGTAGCTGTTTTATGACTTGCACTCACACTGTAGAATTGCACTGCACTTATTATAGGACCATGTTCTCAGCCTTGAGCATTTATTTTTGTGGGAAAGAAGTCAAATGATGATGTCTCTGCCCTGCTTGACAATACAGCTGCTGGGAATTCAGCTTGTTAGAAAGTTTCAGTCTCTACAATTCACAAGCAACCAGGTATCACCACTTCTCACGTATATATGCTACCCAGGTTTGCCTCATGCTTTACAACTAACTTGAAGCATGGAAATATTTATGACACAGCACAGCCTGCCTTGCATTTATTTATTTATTTAACATTTGTTTACCAGGAAAGTCCGACCTGGAACAAAGCCAATTTTCAGCAAAGACTCGGGGAGAAACACTCCAGATGCATGTCTTTGTATTATTATTACTTAATGATGAATCAGAAAATAAGACTCAAAAGTTCTAAGTAATCTACAGATATAATGATACTCATTAATATCACAAAGTCTAAAAATAAAATGCTTGCATCTTTTTATTTGTATAAGCTGGGTACAGTTTATGACCGTTATAACATACTCCAGTGTGTGCTCTGTCATTATCTATCATGCCTTGTGTGCATAATCCATTATTCCTAACAATCACCTCACACAAAAGCAAACAATCACAGTGTGATAATATCTCATGAAAGAACATATTCCATATGTACTAGTCCTCACCTGTACAAAGGCTATGGAAATTCAATAAATTGGGTTAATCAATTGCAGATATAATAATGATATGGCCAACATAATGTCTCTATATCAGCCAAAGAAAAAGTAGAAACAATAGTATCAGAAATGAAACACTATTAATATGAATAATGCCCTAATTGGTTGTGTAAATATATGCTATAACATCATTCATGGTTTGCAGGTCAAAACACTCAGCTTCTCTTGCACTTTAAGTCATCCCAAAATATAAAGTTGCTAAACAAGATCACCTTCTCTGCTCTGTCTTACTGCTAAAATAAGAATAGTTAACTAAGTGGGATGATGTGTCTCAAAAGTTTCTAGGTCTAAAATATCAATCCTTACCTGTGGTCTGTATTTAGTCTGTACATTCTAACAGGGTCTGCATGGGATTTCTAAAGGTACCATGTTTCCACCCACCTCCAAAAAACAAAACAGTTGAAAGGCTACACAAAACGGTCTATAAATTTATACTATAGCAATATGAATGCTGTTTGTACACATCTACGTATGTATGTATGCCTATATCAGTTTATATGGAACAGAGCTGGATTTTGTCGACCCTTGCGTCACTAAACCTGACTGAATGAAACCCTACTCAGTGAAACCTGGGGAATGGTCTTCGTGATGTACCTCTCTGAGTCAGTAATCAAAGAGCCTGGAGAGGGACGTTGACTTGGAACAAAAATGGATACATCAGTATTTCCAGATGCAGCTCTCTACATCAAGTACAATATCCCTTAAGAGCACACAGGGAACATACTCAGTCCGGGGTCTCAATTTCTCTCTCTCTCTCTTTCCAGATCCCCAATAAGACTCCCCACTAGCACAGCAGTAGAACTGAGTCCTCAGCAGAGTGTTCAAGCCAAATACTCCAACAACCTCTCTGTGAAACCAGCGCTCTGTGTCCCTGTTCCAAGCAGCTGACACACAAACTCTAACACACACACACGCACACACACACACACACACACACACACACACACACACACACACACACACACACGCACACGCACCCTGGGAAAAGCTGGCACAGATTTACTAGCTAAGCCCCCTTCTGCCCAGACTATAAGGTAGTTACTGCCACCAGACACTCCAAAGCCAGCTACTCTAAGGCTCTTACAAGGGTAACCAATTATACTGAGTGAAATAAATATTAATACAAATGACAGTGTTTGATCACTGCAGTAAGGCTTTCAGATGTGGCCACAGAGTTAACAAACAGACAAAAGTATTCTCAAAGGTTAACATATTCTCGAAAGGAGCAGCCACAATGAAAAGTTTACATATATTTAATAATAAATAGTAAAAGAACATGAAAATATGGAATATATGTCTACAATAAACACCAGAGTTTCAATCACAGAAAATATTAAAATATCACAGATGAACAGATTCACACAGATACAGAAAAACAGTACTTAACTAATCTCACTATATTTTCCTGACTGATCTAAAGAATTATTATTCTCTGGTCACTTACTAGAACAAGGCAAGTTGAAGTGGTTGAGGGATCCTTTTATGTCAGGTGTCAAAAACAGAGTGGTCTGAGACTTCAGTCTCATCTAGTATTAAAACATAATTTTTGCCCTGGATTGCAAGAACATCATCACATACATCTGGTCATCTGACTTCTGGTTCCCATACTACCCTTTCCGAGCAAGTGACCCAGAATCTCTCACATATTTATTTATTTATTTATTTTTTATTTTACATTTGTTAACCAGGGGTGTCTGACTGAGCCAAAAAGGCCCTTTTTCAGCAGAGGCCCGGGGAGGAAAAGCTCCACAAAGAAAAATTACAGACACATTTAGTTATTTAGACATGATCAGTATACACACAAATTACAAGAGATGTTTTTACAGTGGTATGCGGCACATAAACAGTTACAGTGGAGAGAAACAAACAAAAAAATATTAATTTTAAAAATAAAGGTAATTAATAGATTTGTGGTGTACAGCTGAAATTTGGAACATACGTAGAATACATACATAGTACACAGGTACAGTACATACATTGTAGATTAGCCAGTGTTTGTAAGACCGAAAACTATTATCAAGTGCTCTAGATTTAGTATGTACATGTTATCCGTTTTCACTAGCCTGGGGAGCAATCATGGCACTGCCAACTTTGCTTGAGATGACACCTGATGAGGTCTTTAAAGGAGGCTTTGGATAATGTGTTTTGAATGCTAGTAGGGACAGAGTTCCATTTTTTAGCCACTGAACTACTATATAGTGCATCTCCAAAGCTATTGTAGCTGTTGGCGACTTCTAGTAGTAGTTTGCTTGATGATCTGAGAGGCCTTTTGGCTGAATGATGTTGTACTAGGTTTTTGAGGGCAGGTTACTTATTGGGGAGGTAATAGATAGAATGACAGAGGCAGAGCTGATTGTAGGTTAGGAGGTTGGGCAGTTCAAGCCAGTGGAGCTGTCTCAAGGCAGTACAGTGATGAGTTCTATATGAGCAATTTGCAGCAAAGCGGGCAATTCTGTTACAGCAGGCTTCCATTTTACTTAGTTCAGTTTTGTTGAGATTAGTCAGAGTGGGAGATGCATAAAGTAGGGTGGATAGAAGTTGGGAGCGAGCAATGGCTGATCTTGTGTTGTTGGTAAGAAATGGTTTGATACGGTAGAGTGACCCCAGTTTGGCATGTACTTTTTTAATAGTTAAGTTGAGATGACTATCAAATTTTAGGTGGAAGTCTATGGTTATTCCCAATAGTTTAGCCTGTGCCACTGGAGCAATTGGAGTAGCATTTGTGGAGTAGATAGTGAATTGACTGTTAGTGTTTTTGTTAGAACTGGTTATAATTATAAGCTGAGTTTTATTTGGATTGAGGATAACTTGGGCTTTGGTAAGGAAGTTTTCAACATCAGAAAATGGTAGTTGAGTTGTTTGCAGGAGGGTGGGAATGTTTTGTGCAGCACAGATTAAGGTAGTGTCATCTGCATACTGAATTATAGATACATACTGTGTGGAGGTATGGAGGTCATTTGTGAAGACTGTGAATAGTAGTGGTCCTAAGATAGAACCCTGTGGGACTCCTATAGTTATGGGCAGCTGAAGAGAGAGAATTTTCCCATTTCACAGCTTGGTACCTGTCAGTTAAGTAGCTTTGGAACCAGGTAAGAGTGGAATTTGATAGATTACATTGGTTTAGTTTGTTTAGCAGGATTTGGTGTGAGACTGTGTTAAATGCTTTGGACATATCCAAAAAAAGAGTTGACACTTGTAGGTCTTCATTTTTGGGATGGTTTACTGTGTCTGTGAAGCAGAGGAGGGCTGTAGTTGTACTATGGACAGGTCTGAAACCATGCTGAGTAGGTGACAGGATGTTGCTGTCTAGGAGATAGTTTAGCATCTGGGTTTGGATGCATTTTTCTAGGAGTTTGGCCAGGGGGGAGAGTAAAGCAATGGGTCTATAGTTATTAAGTTCAGTGGAGGTCCCACCTTTATGTATGGGTGTAACATAGGATATTTTCCAGAGTTTGGGCACATAGTTTTCAACAATTGATCTGTTTATGAGAGTGGAGACTGGGATAGAAATAGCATCTGCTGTGAGTTTCAATAAATAGCTGGTGAGTAGGTTGGCTGCTGTTGATGAGGTTTTTAGTTTGGAGAGCATGCTTTTGATTGAAGTGGTAGAAACTGTTTTGAGGGTAAAGCTTGTATTAGTGTTATTTGTGTTGGGGGGATAGTGAGGAAGGAACTGTCCTGTGATACCAAGTATAGAATTGAGTTCACAAAGTGGGAGTTGAATTGTATTTCAATGGGAACTTTAGTGTCAGGGGTGGTTGGTTTGCGGGTAGCCTTTTGGGTGGAGTTTAGTAGCTGGTTTACATTTTTCCAAAATGTTTGCGGGTTGTGCTGGTATTTAGTTTGTAATGTGTATTAGGATTTTTTGTCCAGCCTAATGCATTTTATTGCACGGTTGCGCAGTTCTTGGTACTTAGTTAGGCTTTGTGTTTCTTTGTTTTTTTGATAGTAAAGCCAGGCAGTGTCTCTGGACTTGAGGATTTGTTTGGTTTCTTTACTGAGCCAGGGGTTTGTAGAGGTTCTAACCTTGATTTTGCGTAATGGAGCGACAGTGTCTAGGTGTTGTAGAAATTTTTGTTGAAATATGCTACAGCCTGGTCAAGTGAGAGTGTTTTTAGGGGGGTCCAGTCACAGTTACAGAGTAAAGTGTTGAGGACCTCAGGAAATAATTTTTTGTGTTTCTAGTGGATATATAGTTAGTGGTTTTGCATATGCTTGTTCTACTATGTATAAAGTATATTATGTTGTGGTCACTTAAGGTGTCTGGGAGACAGCCTGTGTGAGGGTACAATGTGGGGTTGTTAGTTAGGACCCAGTCAAGGATGGATTCCCTTTTAGATTTTTTATCACATCTAGTTGGAATTTGGACTAGCTGCTGGTAGTCATGGAGATTTACTAGATTACTTGGTAGTTCTGATATACAGGTGAACCAATCTAGGTTGAAGTCCCCCAGAATAAGGGTTTCTTGTGAGTATGTGGAAGAATACCAGGATAAGAAGTCTTCAAGGCTAGCAGTTGTATTACCAGGTGGAATATAGATCACAATTGTGGTGATGACCTTTTTAGGGTGAAGTTGAAGTTGTGAGATAAGTATGTCCCAATTATTGGGGGAGGGGTAGGAGTTTGGTAATTGATGGACTGTTAAGTTGGAATTGTAGAGTAAGGCAGTTCCACCCCCTTTACGAAGTGATCTATCTTGTCTAATGATATTGTAGCTGGTAGGGAGAACTTCTGAGTTAGCTATGTTTTTATTTAGCCAGGTTTCTGTTAAAGCAACTATGTCTGGGGAGTAGTGTGCTATTGTGGCCTGGAGTTCAGGGATTTTATTTTTGATACTTCTAATATTAATATTTAGCATTAAAAGATGGCTGATTTTGCTGCTGTTGTTGATTTGCCCAGAGATGAAGAAAGTGGGGGTGTTATGTTCTGACATTTGTGTTGGAGCAGTTTGTGTTGGACAGGATGGATTTGGGCCTGGGTTGGGGTGGATATCCCCACTTATGGTGAGCCTGGAGTTAAAATGGTTATACAGATGTTGGAGTTTGGTGAGGAGTGTGAGAAAGTACTGTGTTTTTTTTGGAGTAGGAATGAGAACATATGTGTTTAGTTCTGAATTGGTCTGTTATGTAGTTCTTGAATAACTGTGGGCAGATATTACTATAATGTGTGGTGTCTGTATACGAGAGTGCATAATGCAGTGTTGTGCTACTAAGTTTAGGGATATTGCTAGAGTGATAACTTGTGGTGTTGTAAAGAATTATGAGAAGACAGACTAGACCTAGCTGTGTGACAGTCATGGTTATAAAGTTTAAGTTGTTTCTAGGTGGGGGTCTGAATAGGAATTATAGGGTTGCACTATATGTGGATGGGGAAGTAGTGTGGGTGATGTACAAAATGCCTAGTGGGAATGAAGAGTGATTGGGAGTATTTTGTGTGGAGCAAGTTGGTGTGGTATAATGTGATAGGACTTCAGGAGCTGTGATTGGTGGAGGTGATGTGAGGGTGAGCTGTGGGTGTGGCTGTGATTACTATAAATGAAGAGGTAGGGGAGCGGAGAGAGCCCGAGCGTTAGCAAGGGCGAACGGAGCGGGGCAGAGCCAACCAAGACAAGAGAAAAAAGTAAGTATTACTTTACAAATCTGAGCACTTTTAAAACAAATTCCTGAGGTCTTAATGGCTTACCAGCAAGCAGAATGTAATTGCTGAAGAGCACTTGTGCCCTGGTGGGAAACTAGAAATTTAAAGATGGCTCCATGCTCAGCAGGATTCTAATATAGACTTTGTATTGGGGGAGGGAGACAGCACAAGGGGTGTAAACCAGGTGGAATGCAAAGAAACCAGAGAGGCAATCAGTGGAAATCAGTGAAGGCCTAAGAGGGGGTAAGTAATAATTCAAACTACCTGTAAAGTGAAGGAGAGAAGAGACAGCAAAGTTTATTAAGGTTGGGAGTGTGTCTTTACATTGACTTGTTGATTAGTAACCAGTTTGTGCACAGATTAGAGTAGGGAGATACATTAGCAATGAAGGGGAATGTATAGAGATGCAAATAAACAGGTGGGCCTCCAAGTGATAAAAACTAAGGCAGAAAGCACTGAGAGGGCTGCTTGATGGTTAATTTAGTCACAGGGATGTGAATTAAATGTATACTTGTCTATTGGACAGTTAGGATTACTGTACTAGCGGGGGGGGGGGCACAAGGCTACAACAGTCAGTTTTATTAGCAAGCTGAGAACTACTAAGAAATACTGCTAATGTAATAGCTTCACTCTCATAAAACATACAAGTAGAATGCCTGGGTGGACTGACCCTGTCTTGAGGCTCAAAATGTATATCCTTGTTTAGTTTGCAGTAGTGATTCCTTCTTATACTGTATGGGTGGAGTGGCAGCCGCAGACTGCAGATTTGCTCGAGTGTGCTCCTGCTCTTGAGACTCAAAATGTATATCCTTGTTTAGTTTGCAGTACTGATTCCTTCTTATACTGTATGGGTGGAGTGGCAATTATATTATTATATTATATATTACATATAATTCAATTATATACACACACAGAACTTTGCCAAGATATGGTGTAACTTCTGAAAGTCTTATAAAATAAAAACACTTCCACTGTTCCGACAGGAGCTAATAAACCATTCTCTGGCACAGACATTTTGTCGCTGGCTGCAATCAGACCTGTAAGATACAATCTTTATGACCTAAATTAAGTAAATTAATTTCATACCTTTTTTCAAAGTTAGCTGGAGCTGAGCTTAACCTCTTCTTTTCCAGTATCCTCTGTTACAATATTAATTTCAATAGTTATAATACAGCCTGACATACAAGTGTATTTCTTTTTCTGTTTAGCAGGACACACTGTTGGTACATTTTTAACACAAGCAGCTTTACAAACATCTTTCAACACAAGCATCTGTACAAATCAGTTTATATACAAATGACATATAATTCTTTACAAAATTCCATCCAGCTATGCTGGCATATGTTGCACATCCACTGCCCTACTTCTACCGGCATACCTAGCAATACCTCACATTGTCACAGTCTTTAAGAGTAGTCCTGCAGGGAAGCAAATCCAGCTATTCCCTATCCCCTGCTTTTAGTGTTCACCAAGTTGGGTTTTGATGGATTGGGCTCAATGCTCTGAGTCACTGTACCCATACATACACACACGTGTGCACGCACTCGCGCACACACACACACACACACACACACACACACACTCTCTCTCTCTCTATATATATATATATATATATATATATATATATATATATATATATATATATATATATATATATATACAGTGGATATAAAAAGTGTATACACCCGTTAAAAAATGCCAGGTTTTTGTGACATAAAAAATGAGACCACAATAAATCATTTCAAAACATTTCCCACCTTTAATGTGACTTATAACCTGTACAATTCAATTGCAAAACAAATCTGTTAGGAGAAAAAATATAAAAAATAAAAAAAACGTACAGTAAGCTGGTTGCTTAAGTGTGCATACCCTTAAACTAATACTTTGTTGCAGCTGGGTAAAGCCATAAGGGTTTATAGAGTAGCTAGGAGATGCAATATTAACAAGGTTCCAGTCAATATTTATATCCCCAAGGATGATGGTTTCATAGGGAATGGATAGAGAAATCCAATAAAGAAACTGCTCGAGTATGGGGAAGTTTTACCTGGGGGTAAGTAGATTGCTGCAAGGACAGGTTTTTTGTGTTGATTTAGGTTACAGGTTGCTAAAAGTATTTCGGCAGGGCAGAAATAAGAGATAGCTATTGAGAGGGGGAGAGACAGCTGGTCAGAGTAGAATATAGCTACTCCTCCACCCTTTTTTTTTACTTCTATCCAGTCAAACAAAATTATAACTAGTGGGGAGAATTTCACTGTTCGTAATGTGAGGTTTTAGCCATGTCTCAGACAGGCAAGTATATCTGGGTTATATTGAGAAATCCAGGTGTGAAGAAGGATGCATTTATTGACAAAAAATATAGATTTTTGAGGCTTGTGATCATAATGAGTTACTTATGAGACAGTTGGAAGGGGGTGCTGTATAAGTATGGTAACAGTGCTGTTGGCAAGGGCCTGGGTTGGGGTAAATATCAGTATTGTGCTTTGAAGTATTTGTACAAAGAAATACTTGCAAAGGAACTGATGTTTTGTTTTGATGAGAGGTTGGGCACTCGGTATGTACAATACTTTGAACTTTTGAAATGATACAGTGGTATGGTTAAAGAGAGAGGGGGCAATAGGGGGTGGAGTAGTTATTTGTATGGTGGATAGTGTGATATGAAAGTATGGGAGATGGGGTGGTAAGCAGGTGAGGAGTATAGTAAGTGGCTAGAGATCTGGGAAATTACAGACCCATCAGCCTAACTAGCCTGATCTTCAAGGCCACAGAATGGATTATCATGGACCTCATTAACAAGGACATTATGTGGGATTGTGTTTGGAGGTTGCCAGTTTGGCTTCGTCAAGGGGAGGTCATGTCTGCTAAATTTGGTCGACTTCTTTGAGACAATCACCAAAGCCATGGACGAGGGGAAGACTGTGCACACCACCTACCTTGACCTGACCAAAGCCTTTGACACTATTCCCCACTCGAGCATAATAGATAAACTCTCTCAACTAGGCATCAATCCGTATGTTACCAGATGGGTAGCAAACTAGCTCACTGACAGACCCCACCTAGTCAAAACAGGGGAAGCTACCTCAAACAGTAGACCCGTAACAAGTAGTGTACCCTGGGGTTCGGTGTTGGAGCCTCTGTTATTTGGGATATATTTTTCTGAGGTGCAGGCCAAATCCAGTGGCTATGGCTGACCAACTTTGCAGATGACTGCAAGCTGGGTGCTGTCATCAATTCCTCTAGTGCTGTGGACATCCTCCAAGAGGGTCTCACTCAGACAAATGACTGGTGCCAGAAACATGGCCTCAAGCTGAATACCACAAAATGCATCATCATCTCCTTTGGGGACAGTGACGTCCCCACAAATTATCACATTAATAACAATGTTCTAAGCTCGCAATCAGTCGTGAGGGATTTGGGAACCCAAGTTAATGGCAAACTGACTTTTGACAACCACGTTGCTTCCACCGTACTGAAAGCCTTCTACAAGGCCCACCTCATAAGTAAGGGTATCTCATCCAGGGACAAGGAGGTCATAACATCCCTGTATTTTTCCCTTATAAGGCCCATTAATGAGTACAATGCCCCTTTTGGCATGTATCTCGCAAAGCACAAGCAGCAGCTGGAGAGATCACAGAAGTTCCTCATCAGGAGAATCCAGGGCCTCAAACATCTACCATACACAGGCTAAAAGCCTTATGCCTCTACTCAGTTTTATACAGACTCCTTAGAGGTGACTTCTGTCTGGCATAGAAGGCGATGACAGAGCTCACCTTGATCAGACTGCTGCATATCCGTAAGTCAAGCTCCACTTGAGTAACTTGCACAAGCAGCCTCAACCTGGTCTGTGACATCAACAGGACTTGTTGGTGGGACAGCTTTGTGTCCCAGAGACTTCCCCATCTATGGAATAGACTCCCACTGCACTTCAAGCAGAGTACCTCTTTACCCCTTTTTAAGCTCAATCTGGATAACTGAATGGGAAACAGAAAATATATTGCTGGGATTCCACCCATGTCCCTGCTTGACAGGAGAATCAGTTGCTGACTTGTCTAAACATGGGCTAAACTCTTGGCTAGGCTTATAAGGGCCTCAGTGACAATAGTCTAGTAACTTCCTATGATCCTGTGAGAAAAGAATTAGAAATAGGAGGGAGAGAAATAGAGTTTTGAAAGGTATAGCCATGATTTAGTTTTAAGTCAGAAAGAATTAAAAGGTAACAATTTTTTAAGGTTATTAGAAAAAAATCAGGATTGACTGCAGAAGTTTTATAAAGTAAGTGACTGAAAGAATTAAAAGCAGGTAAGGCTCAGGAGGGGTGGGGAGTGGGTGTTACAGTTAATGTGATGTGGAGTATGAGTAGAGGAGGGGGTGTCTATTGACTAGTGTGGAGGTGGGGCAAAACAGGTTTAGCTATAAAGGAAATTATGTCAGGCACGGGTGAGAATGGGGGTAGGGTAGGGGAGCAGAGTGAGCCCGAGCACAGTGAGGGCGAATGGAGTGGGATAAGCCTGAAAAACTGGACCAGGCCAGCTTAAAAAAAAAAAACAATCAGGAAAACCAAGCTCAGACAGTTCCAGGTCAATATACTGCAGAAATGTTGTGCTACTAATATAGTACCATGTGGTGAAAAGGACCACCACTTCTACAGGGGAAAAACAATACAAATATGGGCTTGCAGGTATATAGGCAAACCTTTTCCAAGTGAAAGAAAGTAATTTTAAGTAATTGACCTAGGAGTACAATAGGAAGAGGAAAATGGGGGGGGGGGATCAGTAGTGTGCATGCTAACAGTAAAAGGCAATAGCTAAATGTCTTCAGTTTAGAGGACAGATTAAATACAAATTTAACATACACTAGTTTAGCTGAAAGTACTTTAGCATTCCACCAATGCAGAGTCTCACAGTACAGGGCAACCAGACAGCCTTTGGTTTATTGGAGGTTGGTCAGGACACAGAGGTTGGTCAGGACACAGAATAAAACTTTTGCTAAGTGGGACTAGTTTAGCTGAAAGCACTTCAGCATTCCACTGACACAGGGTCTTACAGTGCATCGCAACCAGACAGCCTTTGGTTTACTGGAGGTTGGCCAGGACACAGAATAAAACTTTTGCTGAGAGGGATGGGAGTACACTACTGGGGATTCCTATGAAGCAAGGGCAGAAAAGCTAAGCCAATAGTGCAAACAAGTCAGATTGTTAAAAACACAGCCAATATTCAACCTACCACCTGTCACAGATAATCTCACTTTATTTAAGCTAAACAAGACTTTGAGCTCAAGTAAACATTTATGTATCAAAAATATGCTATCAGCTTTGATGCTACCAAAAGATAAAAATACACAACATGAATGCCCAAAGTAGGTAGTTTAATACAAAGATAAAACTTTCGAGTAAAAACTCTTTCTCAATACAATATTGTATTGAGAGTTTTTACTCGAAAGGATACTGTATTGAGAAAGAGTTTTTACTCAAAAGATATTGTATTGAGAAAGAGTTTTTACTTGAAAGCTTTATCTTTGTATTAACCACCTACTTTGGACGTTTGTGTTGTGTATTTTTATCTTTTGGTGATTTATTGGACTTTTACCAACATGTTTAGCTGGTGACTCTTTTGGTTTTTATTAGCTTTGATGTTACAGTTTTGATCATCTATATTTACTTAAACTGCTGTTACTTAGATTGTCAATTTGTTTTAATAAGTGTTTTTGTTCATGCCATCTGTTAATGGAAGCATGTCAGTTTCACAAAGTCCTAAAACCAAGTCAGTGAAACTTTCGTTCTTTCTTTTCAGAGGGCTTGCCTCCCACACAGGGCTATCTTCTTCTTTCGGCTGCTCCCGTCAGGAGTCGCCACAGCAGATCAACTGTTTCCATTTCTTCCTGTCCTCTGCATCTTGCTCTGTCACACCAACCACCTGCATGTCCTCTCTCATCACATCCATAAACCTTATCTTAGGCCTTCCTCTTTTCCTGTTACCTGGCAGTGTCATCCTTAGCATCTTTGTCCCAATATACTCTGCATCCCTCCTCAGCACGTCCAAACCAAAGTAATCTTGCCTCTCTGGCTTTGTCTCCAAACCTTCCAACCTGGGCTGACCCTCTAATATACTTATTCCTAATCCTGTCCATCCTCGTCACACCCAGTGCAAATCTTAACATCTTCAACTCTGCCACGTCAAGCTCTGACTCCTGCCTTTTTGTCAGTGCCACTGTCTCCAACCCATATAACATAGCTGGTCTCACTACCCTCTTGTAGACCCTTCCCTTTCACTCTTATTGGTACTCGTCTGTCACAAATCACTCCTGACACTCTTCTCCACCCACTCCATCCTGCCTGTACTCTCTTCTTCACCTCTCTTCCACACTCACCATTACTCTGAACTAATGACCCCAAGTATTTAAACTCATCGGCCTTCGCCAACTCTACTCCCTGCATCCTCACCATTCCTCTATCCTCCCTCTCATTCACACACATATATTCTGTCTTAGTCCTGCTGACCTTCATTCCTCTTCTCTCTGGAGCATATCTCCACCTCTCCAGGGTCTCCTCCACCTGTTCCCCACTCTCACTACAGATCACAATGCCATCTGCAAACATCATAGTCCACGGGGACTCCTGTCTGATCTCGTCTGTCAACCTGTCCATCACGATTACAAATAAGAAAGGACTCAGAGCTGAACCTTGATGTAATCCCACCTCCACCTTAAACGCATCAGTCACTCTCACCGCAGACCTCACCGCTGTCACACTACCCTCGTACATATCCTGTACCACTCTTACATACTTCTCTGACACTCCTGACTTCCTCATACAATACCACAACTCCTCTCTAGGCACCCTGTCATATGCTTTCTCTAAATCCACAAAGACACAATGCAACTCCTTCTGACATTCTCTGTACTTCTCCATCAACACTCTCAAAGCAAACATCACATCTGTAGTGCTCTTTCCTGGCATGAAACCATACTGCTGATCACTAATCATCACCTCCCTTCTTAACCTAGCTTCCACTGCTCTTTCCCATAACTTCATGCTGTGACTGATCAATTGAATCCCTCTGTAGTTACTACAGCTCTGCACATCACACTTATTCTTAAAAATCGGTACCAAAACACTTTTTCTTCATTCCTCAGGCATCCTCTCACTTTCCAAGATTTAATTAAACAATCTAGTTAAAAACTCCACTGCCATTTCACCTAAACATCTCCATGCTTCCACAGGTATGTCATCTGGACCAACAGCCTTTCCGTTCTTCATCCTCCTCATAGCTATCCTTACTTCCTCCTTGCTAATCCACTGCACTTCATGATTCACTATCCGCACATCATCCAACCTTCTCTCCCTCTCATTCTCTTCATTCACCAGCCCCTCAAAGTACTCTTTCCATCTGCTCAACACACTCTCCTCGCTTGTGAGTATGTTTCCCTCAATATCCTTTATCACCCTTACCTGCTGCACATCTTTACTAGCTCGGTCCCTCTGTCTACCCAATCGGTACAGGTCCTTTTCTCCCTCCTTAGTGTCCAACCTCCCACACAGGGCTATATCCCCTGATAATTATAATCGCTCAAGGGGTGCTGTAAGATTGAGGTAAAGGGGCATCCTTCTTGCAGCAACCCATTAGGATGCATCTGCACTTTAAACAAACTGTAAAAAAATAGTAAATCATGCAGCTATTAAAAGAATTGTTTTGATACTGTCTGCTGGTCTGTAACATTTTGAAATCCCTGTACAAGAAGTCACCTATTTATTTGTATTTCTTTATGCTTTAAGTCCAGCCAATTAACAAAAGAAGAACATAGTGAATATAATGCAGCTGTTTAACAAATACAATACTGACAGCAACTAACAGGTATCAGTGTTGCTATCAAAACACTCATCAGTATTGCCACTTCAGTTAAAAGAAAAAAATGTAAGCCAGAGATAAAACTGTTAGATGGTAACCTCAGGCGTCATTTTCAGCAACTCTGTCAGGGAAAGGAAAAGGACATTTTTTAAAGTAACATTGATATTACAGCCCTCCCAGTCAATTCTTACTTCCCTACAGGGGCTACACTTATAAGTCTTCTTTTCACAGATTTAATATGCCAAACAATGAAATAAACTACAGAAATGAAAGCATATGACTATAGATCAAACTGCTGTTTTAATTTTAGTATGAATGTTCCTTAAATATTTTCTCTGGAAGCTTAATAAAAATATGATAAACATGGGGATTCAATAAACTGTGTGTAGGCTTTGTGCAGAGCCTACAGGGAGTTTACATGCATCAACCTGCAATCTATATTAACAAGGCGTGACTCTTCTCAACTTGGTTTCGTGGCTCACAGCAGTGTTGTTGGCCACAAAACCTTGCAAGCGAATGTGGATAGCAGATCCGTGTACAGAAGAGCACCTAGTGTGTGTGGATTTGCATGGAATGCCACAATGATCACTAAGGCTTTACAAATAACTGCCATTCTGTTACTGCAACACATCTGTACAGAGGCCAAGTTAATGAGAGGACAAATAAACAGTAACAGGGACACAGGTGACATGCATGTCACATAAGAATGTGTTAGAATGCAACACTCTCAACCTCTTAAAGCAAAAAATGTGTTGAAAGCCATACACATGGGGGGACATAGGGTCAGAAATATTGACAAATGTTTAATATTGCACTTCCAAAGTCAGGAGGTTGATAGAATAAATACATTGTACACTAGCATGAACTTTCTGAAGAGCTTGAAGTTTGAAACCCAAATGTCAGTCATCAGTTTCTGACTGTACTCTGCAATGACATGCCAGTGATTTGCCAGAAAAAAATGTTATGAGGAAATGATCACACATATGAGACAAAAACTATACATTTTGCACAGATCATGACAGTTGAGAGGCATGCACTCAAATGTATATGTTACTGTCACATCAGTCCAGAGATCATCCCAGTGATATGGGAGAAAGCCACATTTTTGATAAAGAAAACATCTTAACAGCCTGGGAATATCTGAACAGTTGACAGGTATGAATGTGAAGTATATGGTCTAAACACAGTACAGGACAGTGCACCTACAGTGCAGAGTATTGTGATATCCCATTCCTGGCATACTGCACTGAAGATGTGTTAATGGTCTAACAGGACATGGGACTGCCATGTAAAATGATCACTCAGGGGAAGTGTGTGTATTGAATAGGGATACACAGATGAATTGTAGGAATGAACACAGGGAAAGAGTACAGGTAAACCCCCACATAGGAGGGCATGTCAATGGAAGATGGTTGTAGCAGCAATACAAGCGCATATGTATATGGTACAGTACGAACTGTACAGTGAAAATGTGTTGTCTGTGACTGTCACACAATGTGACATAACAATGGGGAGGATGCCTGTGTGAGATAAGCATCCTTACATGAATAATGCAGAGGACATATTTCAGAGATCTGAAGAAGTTTGGTTATCTAACCAAACGAAAAGAGCTTCATGTACACGGTTTGTTTGTTTTAATAAAGTAGAGAGTGAGTAGTTAGCGTACGGCTCCTTTTGTTTTGCTTCATTTAGTTGGTGTTTTGGTAGTTTTATCTTTCAGGGATCTGGCATACAATTGGGGTGGGGTGCATATTGGGAAGGTGTGCAAACTGTTATACCTGAATATGAGTGTACGTTCAGCAGAGGTTTTCAGCAAGGTGGCCACAGGTAAAGGATCATGGCAAACATTACAAGAACCAACCACAATCATGGGCAATATCAGAATAATACCACCACTAATCCCATGCCTGTGACATAACATATGTGATGTGGAGTCATAACAGATGAGCCTGCACACACATTTGACAGCTATTATGATACATTCACATACTATGAGAGTAACCACACACACTGTCCTGGTACTGTAATATCTGCAGGAGGTGTTAGGAGGGACACTGCTATACCTGTATGTGACAGTATGTGCAATACAGGCTAGTTACCTTGTGTGCATGGCATCTATCCATGGCACAATCCACACTGTCATGAATGATATACATGCCATTAATGTCAAACACCTATGTATGCAGTGTGTGCATAATCTGAACAGGTAGCACACATGCATTTGGTGTAACAACTCTCTAAGGCCAAGAGCACTGCATCAATATGCCCACACAATATCCAAGGATGCATTCTAAACAGCACAAAACACCTCCAGGCCCTCTGGAATTGCTATTTAACTGTAGTCTCCAAACATGCTTTGTGCCTCATGAATGGAGGACAGCAAAAGTCATCCCTATGCAGAAAGGTGGGCCATCTACAGAGCCTGGAAACTATTTATTTATTTTATTTTACATTTGTTGACCGGGATAGTCCGACTGGATACATGTCCATTTTCAGCGGAGGCCCGGGGAGAAAAGCTCCAAGATAATAATACACATTGAACATTTAGTAAATGCTAGTTTCAAGCAGATTACAGTCATAAGCAATACCAGCATTTAGCACATATACTACTTACTATAAAACACTTTACAAAACATAAGAAGTTATGTACTCACCATAACGTTCCATCTGAGTAGGTAGCTTCATTTGTCTGCAACCTGTGGGTCTTGGATCCAAGCCGGCAACTTGTTTTAAGCTAATGGATCCGAGCTCCTAGCTCCTCCCTTCACCCATAATCCCCTGCTAACCCTCCATGACCTCAGATCGAGTTTGCCCCTCAATATTTACCCACAAAAATGGGTATCCAACTACAAATAGATCCAAAAAAGGTCAGGGGGAAGGACGGGGGGATGGTTGCAGACAAATTAAGCTACCTACTCAGATGGAACATTATGGTGAGTACATAACTTCTTAATCTGAAGTAGGGAGTTCATTTGTCAGCAACCTGTGGGACAGAGTCCCCAGCTACCTGCACCTTGGGTGGCCATCATGGAAGGATATTGTGAAGCACCGCAGAGCCAAAGGATGCTCTCCCTCTAGAAATCACGTCCAGTTTGTAGTGGTTAATAAAGGTATGAGATGAAGCCCAAGTGGCTGCCGAACAAATATCATCCAATGGAACTCTAGACTTGAAGGCCGCAGAAGTAGAAATGGAGCGGGTGGAATGAGCACGAACTCCTTTGGGTGCGGGTCTCCCAGAGGCTTGATACGCCAGTAGGATACATTGAGAAATCCAGCGTGATAAAGATACTTTTGAAATCGCTTTCCCCAAATTAAATTTGGCAAAGGAAACGAACAGCTGGTCGGATTGCCTATGGCCAGCTGTTCTATGAGTATAAAAGCAAAGCTGCCTATGAACATCTAATGAGTGCAGCTTGTACTCTCCCTTATTCTGATATTTAGGGAAGAAAACCGGTAAATTTATGGATTGATTTATGTTGGTTTCTGATGCTATCTTGGGAAGAAAGGAGGGATTGATCCTGAGGTACACTCTGTCTGGGTGAAAGATCAAATAAGGAGGCTTCACAGAAAGAGCTTGAAGCTCCGAAACTCTTTTTGCTGAAGTGATGGCTACAAGGAATGCTGTTTTCCAAGACAGGAATTTAAGATCTACTGAAGCAGCGGGTTCAAAAGGTGGAGCAGTCAAGGCTTGAAGAACTAGTGCAAGATCCCATGGTGGTACGGCTTCCTTTATAGGGGGTCTAAGTAAGAAGGTGCCCTTGAGAAAGGTTTTACACAACTTGGCGGACATCAAAGGCCCTGTATCATGTCTCACATGGTAATGTGATATGGCTGCCAATTGCACTTTGACAGTTGAACAACTAGCGCCTTCCTGAAAGAGTTCGGTTAGGAAGTCTAATATAGACAGAAGAGGAGCCGTAAAGGGATCTATATCATGATGCCCCGCCCAGATGGAAAAACGTTTCCATTTACTGCGGTACACTTTCCTGGTGGAGGGCTTATGCGCTGCCACAAGGATGGCTTTGACTGATGAAGAGATACCGGGAGTCCTAACTAGGAGTGGAACTGGAGCAACCAAGCTGTCAGTTTCAGATTGTCCAGGTTTGGGGTCGGTAAGTCCGACGGATGGGTGATGAGATCCGGACTGGGATATAGAATCCAAGGAGGATTCACAAGGTGAGACCACAGGTAAGGGAACCAAATTTGCCGAGGCCAGAATGAGGCAATGAGGATCATCCTGCTCCCCAACCGTGAGGCTTTCTGTAAGAGTTGCAGCATCAAGGGTAGAGGAGGATAGGCATAAAGTAGACCGGGTGGCCAAGCATGCACCAGAGCGTCTCTTGGATTTTCCCCTGGAGGGGGGATTAGAGCAAAGAAATTGCCGCATTTGGTGTTTGATGGAGACGCAAAAAGATCGCAGCACGGTTGCCCCCATATTGCGAATATCTGCTTCGCTACTAGTGGATTGAGAGACCACTCATACGGGGTAAGAAGGGTGCAGCTGAGCTTGTCCGCTAGGATGTTGGTCCGTCCCGGAATGTGCGTTGCAATGAGAAAGCGGTTGGTGGAGATCGCCCATTCCCACACTCTCATGGCTCATGGTAAGATCTGGTTCCCCCCTGTTTGTTGATGTACCAGACAACCGACATGTTCTCTGACTGAATTGCAATCGTTCTTATGGGGAGGAGATCCTGAAGTGCTTGCAACGCGAACAGCACCGCTCTCATCTCCAGAACATTGATATGCAGGGAGGTCTCTGTGTCGTTCCATGTGCCTTGGACCATCCTGCCTGAATAATGCCCCCCCACCCGAGGCGGGAGGCGTCTGTGGTCACCGTGGCGAGAGGGGGAGAGGTGCAGAAGGGACGGCCCGTATGGAGGTCCGAGGCTTGGAGCCACCATAATAGAGCCCTCCTGCAAGCCTTGCTGATAGCAATGGGGTGGTGAAGAGGAAGGGATAGAAAAGACCATTGCACTAGAAGTGTCCATTGCAGTACCCGCATGTTCAGACGGGCGCATGGAAGAAGCATAATCGCTGCTGCCATGGAGCCTAGTGCCCTCAAGACCAATTCCGCTGGTGAAGTCTCTGATTGGAGGATAGCCCGCACATGGAGTTGCAAATTCCGGATTCTCTCAGAAGTTAGGAAGGCTCGTAGCTCTCTGGTGTCTATTCTGGCACCTATGAATTCTATGACTTGTGTTGGGGCCAGAAGGGATTTGTCGACATTGATGGTAATGCCTAACTGTGGGGCTAAGCGGAGAAAGAAGTCTCTGGCTGAGCAAAGTAGATGCCTTGTTGGGGCGGTCAGGAGCCAGTCGTCCAGGTACGGAAAGACCTATATTCCCTGGAGTCTCAGGTGGGCCGCAATCACTGCTAATACCTTGGTGAACACCCTGGGGGCTGTGGTGAGGCCAAAGGGAAGGACCCTGAACTGGTAGTGACTGGCTCCCAGCCGGAAGCGGAGGAACCTCCTGGATCGTCTGTCCATTAGAATGTGGTAGTACGCATCCTTGAGGTCTATAGAGCACATCCAATTGTTCTCCCTTAAAAGGGGAAGAATAAATTGAAGAGTGACCATTCGGAATTTTTCCTTGGTTACTGACAGGTTCAAGCGGGAAAGGTCTAGAATCGGTCTCAAGTCCCCGTCTTTTTTGGCACCAAAAAGAACCTGGAGTAGAACCCTAATCCGAGCTGGTCTTGGGGGACGGGCTGGATGGCTCTTTTTCTTAGCAGCTGCTGGATTTCTGCGGCTGTGGCCTCCCTCTGATCGGGTGGTACATCGGGGAGGTTTTTGAATTTGGGGACATGGAGTAGTGGTATTTTGTACCCTCTGGATATAATGCGAAGCACCCAGCGGTCTGTAGTGATGGACTCCCATGCCGCTAGGTGTTCCGAGAAGCGCCCCCGGACTGCCTCCAGAGTGGAGCACCAGGGCAACCCTTCAGGGCTGCTGTGCGGGCCGCTCAGAGAAAGGTTCTCTGGACCCAAAGTTTCTCGGAGCCCCTCTGCCCCTGGGGCGGCGTCCTCCCTGTCCTCCTCTGCCACGGTAGGACTGGTTGTCCGGAGCGGGTTGGGAATGTTGCGATTTCCGGAACCACATCTTCTTCTGACCCTTTTGGTTCTTCGAAAAGGACCACTGGGGAGCAGAGAAGCGGACTCCGACGGCAGACAACGTCTTCCCGTCCTTCTCGCTCTGGACAAGTGTCTCGTGAACCGTTTTGCCAAACAGGGCAGAACCATCGAAAGGGGTGTTCGCAAAGGACGCTTTAAAAGGCTCCGCAAAGTCACAATGATGGAGCCAGGCCTGACGTCTCATGACTAGGCCTGCTCCGCTAGCCCTAGCGGCTCCCTCTGTGGCGTGGGACAATAGCCGCATAGAGATATTAGAAATTGATCTCAGAGTGGCCATTCGGGTGGAGTACAATTGCTTGTCATCCGACGACATGGACTCAGGAGGGGAGGCAGCGTATTCTTTGATAAGATTCCGCTGCATCCTGATAACATGTGCCATATAGTTCAGAGACCTTACTGAGAAGGTCGCTGAACTAAAAACTCACTTCCCTAAGCAGTCCATCGAGCGGGACTCCTTGCTTGGTGGATGGACTGAGGGGCTCTCCTGAGCCAATTCCCTCTTCGTGGCTGCCGCCATCAACATGGCATCTACGGGGGGCCCTTACTCCAGTGTGATCGGTCTGAGGGGGGGCTAAGTATTTTGTCCGGGCGTTTTGGTATTGGCTCCACGGTGTCCGGATCCTTCCACGCCCTGGTGGTAATGAGGTCCACCAGGGGGTCGGCCGGAGGGGACACCCAAGAGGTAGACGGGCCTGCTTCAAATGCCTCCAGAAACACGGACTCGTCGGAGGAAGACTTGGGGGCAGACCACCCACCTCTGATCCTCAGCATCTCCATGATGTCTCCAAAAGAGACATCCTCAGGGGGCGATCTTGGGGAGCCTTCCCCTTCCTCCAAGTCCGTGTCCTCAGTTAAGGACTCAGGGGAGTCCACGTGCCTCCTCTTGCACTTATGCTTGCGGGGCACTTCCTCGGGGGGGCTGTCCGAGGAGGCCTCACCAGCAACATTTTGTTCCAATGGAACCATCTGTGACATTGAAGCAGGCTGTCCCTTTGGCCAGGTGATGGAAGCCTGGCTCAGCAGAGAGGGAGTGCAGGGAGGAGCCGAGACAAGGACCGGGGGTCCGGATGCTCTCAACAGAGCCCTCTCCACAACATCGAAGGCCGAGGGAGAACCACTCTCTCTTGGATCCAAAAGTTGGCTCCCACTCGGATCCGATGAAGGGATCAGAACCGGTGCCGAGACCATCGGATCCGAAGGACCAGTGCGCTCCGACCTGGACGGAGCCGAAGGCACACTGAATCCCTCGGATCCGAAGCTCGGGCCACGGCTCCGAGAGGTCGGATCCGACAGGCTTAAGGGCAGGGTCGGATTCGAAGTACCAAGTACTGTCGGCGCCGACCCACCCCCGGCTCCAACGCTGCTCGGCTCCGAACGCTCCGAACCCGGATAGTGGGTCGGAGAAGGAGCAATAGGGTGGAAAAAAGGTGTCGAGCTCCCCCCCGAAGGGGGGGGGAGGCAAGAGCACTCCCATCTGCAGCTGGGCCTGGATGAACCTTCGCATCATCCGGTCCAAGTCTGCATCGGACATACTAAAAGTAGATCTCGAAGAGGTCACCGAGGCAGGCCTGGAATGCTGCCTCGATGACCTCGAAGGAGATCAGGCCTCCTCCTCCTCGGGCCCTGGGGAGAAACAAGGGGATCGGAGCCGAGGAGGAGGAGACCTAGAAGCAGTGGAGGGAGAAGCCCGCTTAGCTGGCGGGGCCGAAACGGAGGTCTCGGCCCGCTGCTTGTGGTGCTTCTCCCTCCTGGCCTCCCTGTCCTCCAACACTTTAGCGGGAGTTTGAGTCCCGGACGGAGGAAGGGGGGCAGGAATGGCAGCAACCACAGGCTGTGGTGGAGCCATGGGAGCAGCGGAGGCTGGAGCCGAGTCCGGGGGTAAAAGTCCCGCCAAGACCAGCTTCGACCTACGCTCTTTCAGTGCCCTGGGGTTGAACGCTGCACAAATGGTACAGCCTAAGGAGAGCTGTTCAACCCTAAGGCACCGAGTGTGGCCATCAGCCGGGGAGAGCTTATGGCCACACTCGGTACATTTAGAAAAGATGGCTTTTGGGGCCTCAGCCATACTTAAAAGAAAAGGTAGTGCTACACAAACACACAGGCCCCAAAAACACAACACACACACACACACACACTCACTCACTAACGACCAGCAAAGGGAGGGAAAAAAAACTAATTAAAAGAAAAATGTTTTTATACTAAAGGATACCTAACACTTACACACTTTATATTTTTAAACAAAAAAGGAAAGTTTGACAGAAAAACACACTTATCTGACAATTTACTTGTTGAGCTCAAGAGGATCCAGCTATCCACAAGCGCGGCAAACTAGATCTGAGGTCATGGAGGGTTAGCAGTGGATTATGGGTGAAGGGAGGAGCTAGGAGCTCGGATCCATTAGCTTGAAACAAGTTGCCAGCTCGGATCCGATATCGGATCCAAGACCCACAGGTTGCTGACAAATGAATTCCCTACTTAAGATCATTATTTTCAATGTTAAACATACAATACATTACATTCAGGTTTAAGACACACTGAGCAGCAGTTATACAATTGACCCTTCCTGAAATGGAGTGGTAGAAAAAAGTTAGAAGTAGTTGAAGGTAAGGCACCTATTAGGTCACTAGTCGGGGTTAGTGCAAGAGCATAACCAATGAGTTTTGAAGTATTTCTTGAGTTTGTTTTTGAACTGAGTTAGTGAGGGTTCTAGGGTCAAGTCAGCTGGGAGTCTGTTCCATATTTTTCCAACAGAGTTGGCAAACAGAGTCCCCAGCTGAGTAGTTGGATTTGTATATTTGAACTAGGAGTCTAGTGGATGATCACAGTGGCCGGGTGCTGGTGTAGGGACTGATAATATTTTTTAGTGCAGGTGTATTTTCTGGTTGGTAAAGGACTTTATGTACCAGTATTAGCTGGTTGAACTGCAGTAGGCTTGGCAGTTCAAGCCATCCTAGGCGATTAGGGTTGTGACAGTGGTGTGTCCGGTAGGCTGTGCCAGTAGCACATCTGGCAATGTGGTTATAGGAGGATGATAGTTTATTAAGATCTGTTTTGTTTAAGTTGGAGAATAGAGGTGAGGCATAGAGAAGAGTTGATAGCAGATGGGAACGGGCAATTGCAGTTCTCGCAAGTGGGGTAAGAAAAGGTTTGATTCTGTAAAGAGAGCCACATTTTTTATTAATGGTTTTGATAGTTTGATAGTTTGATTGATATGCACATCAAACTTCAGGTTATCAACTATGACAACCAGTAGTTTAGTTTGGGCTTCTGGGGAGATGATAGTGCCATTGTTAGCAGTTATGTTGAAGGCTGGCATGGGGGTCCTGCATTTGGGGGAGAAGAGGAGCAACTTAGTTTTGTTGGGGTTTAGGATTACATGTTGATTGGAGAGCCATTTTTCCACTGTATTGAAGGTAATTTGGGTTAATGTGAATATAGTAGCTGGTGAGGTGTTGGAACAAATCAAGGTGGAGTCATCTGCATACTGAATGCAGGTATCATCTGGGATGACTGAATGAAGGTCGTTGATAAAGATGGAGAGAAGAAGGGGTCCTAGTATCGAGCCCTGGGGGACTCCTAATGTGATGGGTAGGCGAGATGATCACAGGACTGCCTGTTGCCTGCCCTGCAGGTAGGATTGAAACCACTGGAGTGCATGGTTGTTTAAGAAGAAGGCCTTTAAGGTATTTATAAGCATTTTGTGGTCAACCATGTCAAAAGCCTTGGACAGATTTAGAAAGTGTGCTGAGGATAGTTTGTTGTTATTGCGGTTGTGGTTAATGACGTTAGAGAAAGAGAGGAGGGCAGAAGTAGCACTGTGGTGTGGCTTAAAGCCATGCTGAAAGCTGGACAACAGCCTGTTGTGTGTGAGGTAGTGCATGAGCTGTATGTTTACACACTTCTCCATAATTTTAGCTAGAGGTGACAGAATAGCTATGGGTCTAAAGTTTGACAGTTCAGTGGAACTACCTCCTTCATAGAGAGGTATGACATGGGAGATTTTCCATATAGTGGGTACAGTAGCTTCAGATATAGCTTTGTTGATCAAGATAGAGATGGGGTAAGGCTATGGTGTCAGCAGCCTTTTGCAGATAGTCTGCTGGGAGGAGGTCGGCAGCCAGGGTGGTGGGTCTTAGTTTCTTAAGTAGGGCATGAATAAGTTGAGTAGGAACAGGTTGGAAGGTAAAGTATGTTTAGGTACTGGGTGTGGCTACATTAGAATTAGAGCCATTGGGAGAGAGTTGACTGGCTAGAGACTGGATAGTCTCTGTGAAGAAGCTGTTTGTTATTAGCAATGTCTACTGGGGATTTTTGTTGGGAAGCTGAGGGGGGTGAGCGGCGGTTTGGCCTGGGTGGAGTAGTTTGTTTATTCCTGCCCAGAACTTTTGAGGTTTGTTTTGGTGTTTTTGCAGCAGATGGTAGTAGTGGTTCTTTTTGTCTAAGGTTATGGATTTGTTGTTGTTAGCTGTCTCGATCTTAGTTGATCAAGTGGGGCTTTTGTTTTTCGGTAGGTGGCCCATGCTTTGTTTCTGAATTAAATTTTGGCTTTGGTATCTTTAGAAAGCCATGGTACAATATTAACTTTGGTTCTAATAGAGCGGCTGGGAGCATGGGAGTTAAGAATAGCAAGGAATTTGGTGTTAAAGTATGCTACTGCTTCATCTAGGGGGAGACTTTTTAGTACTGACCAGTTGCATGCCTTAAGTTCATTTTGAAACTTGATGAGAATAAAATTCTTGATGTTTCTTAATGTTCTATAGGTGGGTTGGTAGGAGCAGTCTACTTTGAGCTTGATTACATAGGTGAGACAGTGGTCACTTAGGTCATCAGGCAAAGTGCCTGATTTATAAGATTGAAGATGGGTATTGACAAGTATCCAGTCTAGGGTACTTTCCTTGTTATTGGGTTTTCCTGTCCTGGTGGGGGAGGTTATGATTTGAGTAAATCCATAGAGGTTCCAGTCAATGTTGAAATCCCCAAGAACAATTGTTTCTTGGGGGTAGTTATTGGATAACCAATATAAGAAGTATTCTAAGGTTTCTGTGTTCCTCCCTGGGGGAATGTAGACCCAGACAATGTTTACATTTTTGGTTTGTTAATTTGTAGTTTTGAGATAAGAATTTCAGCATTATTGAACTGAGGTGGTTGTTGGGTGTCTATGCTGACAGATAGGGTAGATGTGTATAGTATGGCTACCCCACCTCCCTTTCTGATGGTACGGTGTAGTTGAAACATACTATACCCTGGTGGCAGAATCTCATGGTCCTTGGTGGTAGGCTTCAGCCACGTTTCTGTTAGGCATAATATATCTGGGGAATGAACAGCTAAGAGGGCATGCAGATGCTGAGTTTTGTTATTTATGCTCCTAATGTTTAGATGGCAGGCCAGCAGTGAGCTAGGAGGTCTATTTGTTGGAGCTATGGTGGTAGGGGATATAGTAGGGGATTAGGGCCAACAGGTGGGGATGGACCAGGGTTTGGGTGGATGTCACCATCCTTTGTGAGGTTGTAGTGTAGCCTGAGTATAAGTTTTAAGATTTTGAATAAAGTTTTGTAATAGTGTCTAGTTTTATGACTAATGTAACTAGGTCTAGTAAGATGGTAGTATTTAGGGGTTAAGGAGGTAAGCATGAGGGGAGTGAGTAAGGGTGCATTATTATCTGTTGTAGATGGGATGGATGTTTGGAATTTAGGGTAGTGGAAACCTGGATGATCCTGATATTCGTAGGTGGTTAGGAGATATGGGATGAGTAAAAGGGGTAGAAGTAGAGTTAATAAGACTATATTGGGTGATAGCATACCTACTGAATGGTACTTGACACTTAGGCAAAAGGAATAGTAGAGTTGGAGGACTGGCGGTATCAGGTTGCGAGTGGTGCTGTTGAGTGACAAGTTGTTACTGATTGGTTTAAAAAAGTGGGGTGTGGTCTAGTATCAATAAATGTAGCAGCACCAGGGGCGGGAGGCATTTGGGGGCAGGGTGGGGTGTGAAGCAAGCCCGAGACCCATAAAAGTCTCATTAGTCTTATATGTAAAGCAATGGAAAGCATTATCATGTAACTGATCAATAGTGAAATCCAGGATCCAACCCAGTTTGGTTTCGTCAAGGGCAAGTCATGCCTATTCAACCTGGTGGACTTCCATGAGAAGGTCACTATAGTGATAGATGAGGGCAAAATGGTTCACACTGCCTACGTTGACATATTTGACACAATACTCCACTCATTGCTGGCAAACTCAAGATGTTGGGTACAAACCCATACGTCACTCAGTGGGTCCTTGGACTGCTCCTTTTTGGCATTTACTTCATTGAAGTCAAGGCCAATGCCAATGGTCTCTGGCTGACTAAATTTGCAGATGACTGCAAATTAGTAGTGGACACTGACACAAGGGCTGACACAGACAAGCAACTGGTATCAAAGCAATGGACTAAAACTAAATGCAAGAAATGCATAACAGTAGCCTTCATGAAGTCATCCACGCCTGTTAACTATCATACTGACAATACACCCCTGAAAGTTGATCTAGTAGACAGGGACTTAAGAGCACACAGACAATCTAGTGTTTAACCACCACATTTCTACAGTAGTGAGGAAATCATTCTATGTTGCGCAACTTATAAACAAAGGTATGGCATCTAAGCCCAAGGAAGTCACTGTTCCACTGTATTCAGCATTCATCAGACCTATCATTGAGTACAATGCCCCATTTGGTATGTACGTAACCAGGCATATCCAACAATTGGAACATCCACAGAGGTTCCTCACTAAAAGAATACGGGACTAAGTAAAATGGCCTATGCAGACTGCCTCAAGGCCCTGTCATTGTATTCTGTCTCCTACAGGCTTTTGAAGGGATATCTATGCCTGGCATACAGGGCATTGTCAGACCCCAGTCTGATGGACCTCCTGCATATCCACAAAACAAACAGCACCAGCATTACCCATTCTAAAGACTTAAATCTTGCCTGTGATATAAACAGTACCTGCTGGAGAGACATGTATGTATCCTAGAGACTACCCTGTCTCTGGAACAGGCTCCCTATCCATGCAAGGCAGAGTTCCTCCCTAACCCAATTCAAGTGCAACTTGGACAATTGGATGTGGAACAGGAAATTCAACTATGGTTTGGCAGCTAAGTCTCTAATGGACACAGGCAGCCTGTAAATGGTTCATCTCTCAGGCCCCCTGCTTACACTTATTAAGGGTATCACAACTCGTCAGATATTTGGGATGCATGGCTAGGCTTAAAAAGGCCCTTGTGTTCATTAGCCTAGTAAACACATGCAAACCTACTTGTGTTCCGCACTATCAGACAGTAATGTATATTCCCCAGAAAGAATACCTAGGTATGACCAATAAGCTGTGTGACAGCACACTGTGACAAAGGTGGTACACTTCAGTTACACATCACTGGAAGATATGTAGGGAGGTACATAACAAGGGTGCATTGTACACAGTTATTGGTGTGATGAAGGCTGGAAACCATGAAGTTATTATGACCTCTGATGTGCATGTCCTTCACATACCCAGTAGTTGTATTATATTCAGGGGAGTAGTCAGCACTGTGACCACATGCTGGTGCATTTACCACTTACTCTCTACCCCAGGACACAGGTTACGTACCTACCTACTGGTCTGATTATAGGGTGCGATGTCCACATTATACTTAGGTGGCGTGTCTGTTTCTTGATTCAACAAATCCATTTATGTGCTGCATCACTGCAGATGTTGTCATGGCTGCGGCAGCAGTCTCTGGTATGTGTTGATACTGTCTGCACTAATATCACAGTTGGAGTCAACGACTGCCCACAGGTTGTAGTCCTTCAGGCAGCTGTTTGGACACAGCATGTGTATGTCATCTGTGATATCTATCACTTAACTAATGGGCAGGAAAGGGCCTAACAGACATCCCTGATGTACAGCCCTGGTCACTGAACCAGATATATATGTCATGTCACACATTTCAACATAGTGAGATGCCACATACATCATACACTGGTCTACCGCTGGCCACATATGACAGTGTTGATTGAATACCACAGTGTGGATTTTTGTCAAATGCCTTGACCTGTTCAAGTTCCACAAGATGATACTGTTGTCATCATTCATGCCCTCAATGACCACTTTGAGGACATCTACCAGATGTAACAGACCTGATGCAGCAGCAATACCTTACACAGGTCTGTTGCACATACCTGGAATATTACTAATGTACATGTAGAAGAGGTCCATGATGACATGTTGATCTACCTCACAGTCACAGGGGGAGTCAGGATCTCACTATACATGTGTGCATCAGGTGCTGTTCCCCCCAACTCTGGTGGAAGCATGTTGATGTACACCCTTGTATGGGAACACAGGCCCTGTGCTGAACTGTTTATTCAATCATATCAGAAAGGTGTATGTGCTGGGTCGTGCCACAGATGACCAGTGATATTGTCATAGCACATGGACTCTGAGATGGGCCTGGATGAAGGTAAGACACTGCATACTGCCTATTGTGATCTTGTCTAGGGTTCTGACAGAATTGCACACACAGGTATCATTGAGGAAACCCCCAAGCCGGGGATTAAACATTAAGTCGGTTTGATGGGTAAACAATTGGCTCACTGACAACACATCATGAGAAAGTTAATGAATCAACCTGTACCAGTAGAGCTGTCACCACCGGCAAACCCCAGGGATCTGTGCTTGGCCCTTCACCATTTGAACTGTATTCTCGACAGTTCATGCTAAAGTATATGGACTTTGGCTTACCAAGTTTGCTGATTCTTTCATATTATGTGCAATCATTCAGTCCACCAATGGTGATAACATAGTACAGGAGGAGCTAACACACACAACTGAATGGTGACAAAGGCACATGATGTACAAACAAATGCAGAAATGTGTAGTTGTAATGTCCATCTGAAAGTGGAGTTTGATGTTAATCACAGCACTGACAACAGTCCTGCTATGCAGATACCTAGTGATGCAAGCACTGGGAACGTGTTTAGATTGCCAATCTGAACTTTGATCACCCAAGTTTTCACACTGCTATTGAAAGCCTATGTTATGCACATATGTCATGCCACCATCATGAGATCTTAGGATTGTATGACAGCACTGTAGTCCAACCTCATTACAGCACTAATACTGCATAATGTGCGCATTCTTACATGTACCACGCCAGACACATGTAGCAGCTGGACAGACCACAGGGCTTTCTCAGCAAGATAACACAAGGCCTACACACCATGACATGATGTATATGGATAGATTAAAATCCATGTCACTGTAAACATGTGTTATATGGTGAGGTGGCTTCTGCCTGGGCCCCAGGCCAGTCTCTGACCCTGCCCTGGTGGGAGTACTGCATATCCAAAAATGATATTTAGTGGATGACATCAGTACTGTCCTTTGAGAAGATGATGACATTGTCCCATATGCTGGTCTAAAATTATCTCTGTAATGCCAAGCAACAGTTCAAACACACACACACACACACACACACACACACACACACACACACACACACACACACACACACACACACACACACACACACACACACACACACACTCATACACTCAGTTGACTGCAGTGAGAACAGAACCCCTACCTGTCTAAGTACACAGACTACAGAACACAGTACTTTACGCAAGCACCACAGCTCAAGACTGACCTGGAGTGTGTCAAACAACACTTTATAGCTGATGACATCAGCAGTGTCTGGTGAGGAGAAGATAAAGTACAGTTTTGTACCTACCATAAATGTAGATGTTCGAGGATCCACATTGCTGCAGTCCTAACCATTGGGTAGTCCGCTGTCCCAGTCGGCCCGAATACTAAAGTATATGGCATTAGTCTGACGTCAGGGTACTAATGCGCATGACATATCCTCAGTCTTTTCTTGCCCCAGATGTCAGAAGACCCTAAAAAGACAAGGCCAAAACCAAAAACACCAAACACTCCTGCACCAAAAATATGTACAATATATACAAAATTACAAGAGCATAACCTCACCCACACAACCACCCCTAAACACAGAGGGAAGGAGCAGCAATGTGGATCCTCGAACATCTACATTTATGGTAGGTACAAAACTGTACTATGTTCTTCATTCCACATTGCTGCAGTCCTAACCATTGGGTAGAATCCCAAAGCAGAGGTAAGGGAGGCTGGCAAATCATAAGGAAGCAGGAGCTGTCAACATGCCTTGCAAAATAGCTGTGGCAAAACCAGCCCTAGATTTAGAGTAGAGAGGAAGGTGGTAATGCTTAGAGAAAGTATGCACTGAACTCCAAGTAGCTGCCTCCAAAATATCCTTAGTTGCCACCCCTTAGAAATGCTGTTGAAGTGGCAGTAGCCCTAGTGGAATGAGGCCTAATCCCAGCTGGAATCTCCTTGCCATGATGGGAATAACAAAATGCAATGCAAAACCCAATCCACTTAGAAATAGTTTGTTTTGACACAGGCTTGCCCTGAGAACTCAAAGCAAAAGAAACAAACAACTGCTGAGACTGCCTAAAATCCTTAGTCCTGCTTAAATAATAACTGCCTGTGTACATCTAAAGTGTGTAAAATCTTTTCCCCTTATTTTGGGGATCTGCATAGAAAGTAGGCAAATGAATAGTTTGGTTTAAAGCCACACTAGAAACCACCTTAGGCATAAAGAAGGATTAAATGATACCCTATCCTTATGGAAAATCAAAAAGGCTCTACCGCCATAAGGGCCTGCAATTCAGAAACCCTTCTTGCAGAAGTAATGGCCAACAAAAAGCAGTCTTCCATGACAAGTAATTCAATTCAGCAGTACTCAAAGGTTGTAGAGTAAGTTTCTCCAACACAAAATTGAGATCCCAAGCAGGAGTAGGAGCTCTATGGGGGTCTTATATTCTTTGCCCCTCTAAGAAATTGCTTGAACAAAGGATGCGAAAACAATGGTGGGTCACAATCATAGTGAGCTGAAATTGCTGCAGCATGAATCTTAATGGAAGAGAAAGACAAACCTTTGTCCAATAACTCAGTAAGATATTGAAGAGCCACACTCAAATTAGGCTCAGAAATCTCCAAATTCTTTGCTGCACTCCAAAATAAAAATCTCTTCCATTTTTCTGCGTACACTTTCCTTGTACTAGGTCTTCTGGCTTCCATAATCACATTTAAAACTTGTTGAGGTAGTTGAGACCTGCTGTGTTTCAAAACAGAATATGCCAGGCTGTTAGATGAAGAGAGTGAAGCTTGACATTGAGCAGGTGACCGTCCCTCTGAGACAACAGGTGTGGAATCAAAGGTAAAGGCCATGGAGGCTTCCTTACCAGACTCCTCAGTAATGGGTACCAGTGTTGCCGAGGCCAATCTGGAGCTATTAAGATCATCCTTGGCTTGTCTTGTCTGACCTTTAGGAGCACCTTTGGGAGAAGAGGCAGAGGTGGAAAGGCATACACATGAAGATTTTTCCAACTGAAAGAAAGAGCATCCACTTTCCAAGCTGTGTGATGAAACCTCTTTGTGCAAAACGCAGCTGGTGGTTTAGTGGAGAAGCGAACAGATCTATGTCTGGAGTTCCCCATGACACTGTCAATTTCCAAAATACATGAAGATCCAGTTTCCACTCGTGGGGATCCATGATTTGTCTGCTTAACACATCTGCTAAGGAGTTCTGTGCTCCCAGCAGAAACCTTGCCTGAAGAGTTAGTTGCAAGCTGGCAGTCTCCCATAAAATCATGGCTTGCCTGCACACGGGTAAGAATGTGTTCCCCTTGTTTGTTGATGTACCACATGACAGTTGTGTTGTCTGTTAGAATCAACACCTGCCCTGGAAGAAGTAACTCCTTGAAAGCCCTTAATGCAAACTGGACTGCTAACATCTCCTTCATGTTGATATGTAGATGCTGTAGTCTGGCAGGCCACTTGTCTTGTATCCACTTTCCATTTAGATGAGCTCCCCAAGCAATGTCTGAGGCATCTGTCGTTAGAATCTGACTCGCCTCTGGCGGGTCACAGAGAGTCCCTTGTTTAGGTGACATTCCTGAGCCCACCACAAAAATTCCTGTTGAATGCAAGGTATTATTTGAATGACAGTGTCCAAATCCTGGCAGTGCTGTGTCCATACATTTTTGAGATACCATTGCAGCTTCCTCATATGCAGTTTGGCATTGGGAAGCACCAGAATACAAGATGCCATGAACCCTAAGGCTTGAAGGACTGTCCTTGCAGTCAGCCCGGACTGAAGACTTAGTTGATGGAAATAAATGGAAAGATTCTTTTGTTTGTCCGGGGTTAAAAAGGCCATCTGGGCTGCTGTATTCAGTCTCACACCCAGAAAGCACATGTCTTGAGAGGGTACTAGACTGGACTTTATTTCGTTCACAGAATACCCTAGGCATCTTAGCACTGTTATCACATATTCCAAATGCTGTAAAAGGTCTTCCTTTTCTTGAGCCAGAATCAGGCAGTCGTCCAAGTAAGGATAGATTTGAATTCCTTTTAGCCTGAAGTAAGCTATCACTGGAGCCAGAACCTTTGTGAATACTCTAGTAGATAAGCCAAAGGGCAATACAGAGAACTGATAATGGAAATTTCCAGCTCGAAAGCGCAGATACTTCCTGCAACTTAGTCTGATAGGCACATGAAGGTAAGCTTCCTTGAGATCTAAAGTTACCATCCAGTGATCTTTGCCCAGCAGAGGTAAAAGCTGTTGTAACGTCAACATTTTGAACTTGGGAATGTCCAGATAAGTGTTGAGGATAGATAAATCCAAAATTGGTCTCCACGTGTTCCCCTTCTTTGGTACTAGGAACAGGCGAGAATAAAATCCTAGGCCCCTTTCTGGCACCGGAACTGGCTGAATGGCCCCTATTTGGAGTAACAGAGAAATTTGCTTGTGAGCCTCTTTTCTTTGTAGAGGAGGAATGTCTGGCATGCCTTTGAAAGGAGGTAAGGTATGGAAGTAAAACCTGTAACCATGGTGAATGATATCCAAAACCCATCTGTCTTGGGTAATTAAATCCCAATTTTCTTTGAAAAGAGCCAGCCTTCCTCCCAAAGGTGCCGCCAGACAAGAATGTACTGGCAGCTGAAAAGGTAGGTCATTGGGTCTGTTTACGAAAGGACTGACCCCTGCCCTCACCAGAAGTCTGAGCAGGTGAACTCCCTGTTCTAGGCCTAAAAGAACCTTGAGCTCTGCCCCTACCACGTCTAGACCTACCCCTAGACTGGGAATCATAAGCAGGATATGTCCATCCCTTAGTAGGCCAATTTCTACTAAACTCGGAGGCTGCACCTGCAAAAAATCTTTAACAGTTTGCATAGACTTAGCCTTGTCCTCCATTTTCTTTAAAACTGCTTCCACAGGTGAACCAAACAACACGTCAGACTGTAAAGGAGCATCCAAAATCCTTGTCTTAACATGCTCAGCTAAATTCTGATCCCTCAACCAGGCGTGCCTCTGAAGAACAGAACCAGTGGCAGCCACCCTCGAGGAGGCCTGCACAGCATCAAAACCACATTGCAAGGAATGCTTACCCACCTGTTCAGACACATGAACTAAATCCTGCAACTCTTTACACTCAATACCTTCAGCCAGAGCATCCACCTTAGACTTCAGTTGTGAAAGGAGATAATTTTGATATTTTAACATGTGAAACTGGCAATTCAACGCCCTCATGGCTAAAGTGGAAGAAGTATACACTTTCTTTCCCCATCTATCCAAAGCCCTTGCCTCTTTATCAGGAGGAACAGGATTTTTAACAACAGAAGCCTTTACACCCTTAGGCCCCTGAGAGACAGTTTCCGGGTCTGCCCTAGGACTCTTAAAAAGATACTTATGAGCTTCAGGCACCCTATAGTACCTATCCGGTTTAACTGGGGCAGGAGGCAAAGAATCAGGGTTCAGGGAAGCCTCTGCAAAAACATCTTCCACCACATTCAGAACAGGAGGTATAGCTAAAGGCCTATGCTGGGGTAAAAACAAGAATTCCCTAAGCCTCTTCCTGGAATCAGAGAAATCTTGACCTTCCCATTTAAAATGCTCCCTCATGGAATGCAGAGTCTCTGAAAAAGAAAAATCCTCAGGAGGAGAAGCTGAAGGAGTAGAATCATCCACATCAGAATCAGAATAAGGAGGATATTCCTGCAAGTCTTCAGCCGAAGACTCAGAAGCCTCCGAACACTGCTCAAAACTCTCAAACTCAGGTTCCACCCTAGGCCTCTTATCAGGAGGGGGCATAGAACCTCTAATCATAGTAATCAAATCCTCTGCCATTTTAAGCATATGTTTCTTAGGCAAAGATCCTGAAGAGCTAGGAGAAATCCCCACTGAAGTTAAACCTGGCCTGCCTCTCAAAGAAGCCTTGGAAACAGAAGGGGAGGCTCTAACTACCTTAGGGAGAGAGGGAAGAACAGCCACCTGAGAAGCCCCTTCAGCCTGGCCTACCTCCTGAGAGGACACATCCTGTAACAGTAAAGTCTCTCCCTGAGACTCCAAAGAAACTCCTGGCAGAACCTCCGGCTCCACTGAGCCTTCTAAAGAACCGACGTCCGGGACTGTCGGTTCCTCCACTCTAGGCTTTGCTGCTTTGTCGGCATTTTATAATTACAACGCTTCCCAAAACTAACCTGGCACAGTCTAACCTTCTCTTAATAGTGCGTTTGTTAAATCTAGCACAAGAGCGGCATCCAACAAACAAGGTATACACAAGGTATGGTAATCCCTATGAGGTATCTGTTTCAATACAGTTATTCACTTTTTCTGACATCCGGTTAAATACTGAGGCAAGAAAACAAAATATTCCCAACGGGTACTTAGCCAACTTTGATTCGGTCTGAAACTCCGACTTCAGAAAATTTCAGAACGCCAACCTGCACTCGCAAAACTGCTTCTGCATCGGACCATGCGGCAAAGACTGAGGATATGCCGACTGGGACAGCGGACTACCCAATGGTTAGGACTGCAGCAATGTGGAATGAAGAACATCAGTGTCCCACATACTGGTGTAAAATGCTCTCTGTAATGTCAAGCAACAGCTCTCTCTCTCTCACACACACACACACACACACACACACACACACACACACACACACACACACACAGCTGACTGCAGAGAGAACAGAACGCCTACCAATCTAAGTACACAGACTAGAGAACACAGTATTTTATGCAAGTGAAACAGCTGAAGTCTGCTTGGAGTATGTCAGTAAATACTTTACAGCTGATGAGATCAGCAGTGTCTGTTGAGAAGATAATAGTGTCCCACAGGTTGGTGTACATGTTCACACAGACACAGACACAGACACAGACACACACACACACACACACACACACACACACACACACACACACACACACAGGCACATGCACACAGTTGACCACAGTGAAAATGGAACCCCTACCTATCTACATACACAGACTAAAGAACAAAGTACTTACTGCAAGCGCCACAGCTCCAGTCTGATTTATACCGTTGTGCAGGTGGACTTATAGTAGATGACATCAGCAGGCCATGGTGATAGACAAGAGGTTGGGAGGCCTGTATGAAATGGATGTGTAGGCATGAGCAAGTACCAAAATACTGGTAATCAATGTAATTGGAGAAGTAACTGTAGGATACACACGTCTACTGTCTGGACACACAGACAGACAAACACACACACACACGCGCGCGCAGACACACACACACACACACACACACACACACACACACACACACACACACACACACACACACACACACACACACTTGACTGCAGTCAGAACAGAATCCCTACCTAAGTACATGGACTACAGAACACAGTACTTAACACAAGCGCCATGGCACAAGTCTGATTTATACAAGAGTGCAGGTGAACTTATCGTAGACGACATCTGCAGGCCATGTGGGGGACAAGAGTTTGGGAGGCCTATATGAAATGGATGTGTAGGCATAAGCAAGTATTAAAATACTGGCAATCAATGTAATTGGAGAACTGACTGTAGGATACACATCTGCTGTCTAGACACACACACCTAGTTGACTGCAGAGAGAACAGAATCCCTTACCTAAGTATATGGACTACAGAACACAGTACTTAACAAAAGTGCCACAGCTCAAGTCTGATTTATACAAGGGTACAGGCGAACTTACAGTAGATGACATCAGCAGGCCATGCGGGAGACAAGAGGTTGGGAGGTCTGTATGAAATGGATGTGTAGGCATGAGCAAGTATTAAAATACTGTCAATCCATGTGATTGGAAACGTAACTGTAGGATACACACATCTGCTCTGTTGTCTATACATACATACACACACACACACACACACACACACACACACACACACACACACACACACACACACTTGACTGCAGTAAGAACAGAACCCCTTCCTAAATATACAGACTACAGAACACAGTACATTACACAAGCACCACAGCACAAGTCTGATTTATATGAGAGTGGAGGTGAACTTATATTTGATGACATCAGAAGGCCATATGGGGGTTAACAGGTCGTGAGGCCTGCATAGGCACATAGCTTCATAGGTTCATATGAGGCTACTAGTCTAATAGCAACAAGGTGTTTAGAAGCCTAGTTGTGTAAAAAACACAAGTACCCTTATTGAAAATATCTGGATGGTCGTTTTTAACAGAGTATGTTTGTGAGCAGCACCAACTGGGCTGTCCATAAGGGACATAGGTGTCAGCCCAGAGGTGGCTTTACAATTACCCAACAAAAACACTTTAAACGCCAAAAGATTTAATAAAGTAAAGCTTTCGGGTTAACCACCCTTAATCAGTACATAATGGATCTCATCAACATTTAAATAGGGCCACCAATAAAATCACATGATTCAGCCAGCCTATCCTAACATTATTAACTAACAATTAAATATTTAAATTACTTCATTCAAAATAACTTTCATCATTTTTAAAAACATTTAAAACTTACACTTATTCTTATGAATATACATGTACATATATAAACACACACACATACATACATATTCATGCACATACACACATACATATATACACATACACATTTGGCGTTTAAAGTGTTTTCGTTGGAGTTATTTTTGCGCAGTTTCACCAGGAGTTTTACAATTACCCAACCAGTAGTCAAGGTTGCTCTTGAACAGGGTCTTTGAGAAGCACTGCTTCTCAAACAGTGAGAGCTTTTCACAGAGGAGTGTGAATAATTCTGGGATATATCCATCTCCACAGCATGTTCTGTTTATGTCACAGGCTAGGCTGAGAACCCTTGGGCAAAGTATAGTCCCATTTGAATTGGAGATGTCCATCATTTCCAGAAGGGCAGGGTCTGAGATTGCTCTGCAGTGCAGCCATAGGTCACCTCAAAGCAGCCTGCATGATAGTGAATACAATGACAGGTATGTCAGTCTTTCCATGTATGTCATGTTTGGAGGCCTTGAAGTCTCCCAGGCACAACTCTGTTTTCTCTCAAACTGCAGCAGGTGTCTGGTGAGGTACAGAGAGATGTGATCATTGTACTCTATCATTGTTGTGATAAGGGTAGAGTACAGCAGAGGTATGACTACCCTGATCTTGGATGTGATGTCCTTATGTATGATGTGAGCAATGCAGATTGTGTCACCACTATGGGAACACACTGATGAAAGTGCAGACTGTTCTCAACATGTGTTCCCAAGTCTCACAACACTGTGTTTGAGCTTAGCGGGGTGCTATGTATATCATAATCAGCAGGAGAATATCACTGACAAAGGTGACAAAGAGTAACTGTATGCTTAAAGTTTAGTCTGAGTTTGTCACTAATCATCAGTCTGTCTCAGCCCCTACTGTAAGATGCTACCATCATTGGGGGACTCTATACGAGTGTGTCCAGTTAACACTCATCTGCAAACTTGGTAAACCACAAGCCATATACTGTTGCTTGTGCTTCAGGGAAGTATTTCCCAAACAGTTGAGGGCCCAGCACAGATCCTTGTGGTATTCCATGGAAGAGTGGGCTAGTGGTGGAGGTGCAGTCCCCAACTTTGAGTGTGTGTGCTCTGTCATTGAGCCAGCTAGCTCTCTATCTAGTGCTGTATGGCCTAATTCCCAGACAGGAGCTCTTCACTATGAGACATAAATGGGGGATAGTGTCAAAGGCCTTGCATAACGGAACATAGGCTGTATGTCCTGTTATCTCTCATTCAGGTCTTTGGGGTCAGTATCAAAGAGGTCCATGAGGTTCAGTAGGCAAGTTTTATCCTTGACAAACACAACATGGGTTGACTCATGTGTTGAAGGTCACCTTTGTCCCTGTGGATAAAGTCCATGCTGATCCCTTTCCTAGCCTTGCAGATAAGGCTTGTTAGGCTTATGGGTCAATAGTTGTAGTTCTGCATGTTACCACATTGATATGCATTGCATATAACACAACATCTGACATTACTTTCTGCAGTGTAGGTGATATATGTATGAAAAGTACTGAGACACCAGGGTTGCAGGTAGCAAAGTGTATACACGTCTATGAAAACCACCTTCTACTTAGCTGAGTCCATGGCAGCAGGTGTTAATGCATGGATACTTTCCTTTTTGGAGGAAGATGGTACTGGGTTTGAATCCTTTTCTCACTTTTTTCCAGAGTTTGAATGCTGCACTGTTTAGGGAAAACACGGGAAATGGATAAAAAAATGACGTCAGGTTTGGCTGTGTTTATATGGAGAGTGAGAAGGAATGTCATGTAACTAATCCTGTGGCAGCAGGTGTAAGTGTAGGGCTAGAGTACAGATGGTCCTGGGTTCAAGTACAGGGTGTGCAGCCTTTATTTTACTGTTGTGACACTGCAGTTTATAGCAATGAAATGAAACATGAACAGCTATTTCAACTCTTTTGTGACAACAGATGTTAGTGTAGGACTGCCATGCACATGGTCCTGGGATCAAACAGAGCATATTCCATAAACTTTTACTGTTGCTCCATTTCCCATTATAGTCACCCTCACTTACAAAACTTGACTTAGCGTACATGATATTAATTATATGTATGAGGGCTGAGATACTAATTTTGTGTCAGTCATTTATCTATGCATTATCACATTTACTATCAATTATATGACTGTGGGTACACTATGTACTATTTGTTTGTGTCTTCCGGCTTTTCCCGGTTAGGGGTCGCCACTATATTCCTGTAAATATATTTCTGTTCTCTGTACTGCCATGACCTTCACATTTGTCAAGCACACATACACAACTGCTTGTACATCAAATGGCCTTGAAATTGCATTGCTTGCCACTGTTGCGCACCACTTACCTTGGTGCACCATGCTTGCATGATGGTAAGTGGTAAGCAACATTTTCAAACAGTGTGCACACTCCTAGTAAACATGATAACTGGAACTGGCGGGAAACCATCATTCTCCATTGCTCATTATCCATGACAGACATGGCAAGCGTTCATGGAGAGGGTGTGGAATTTAGGGTTCAGAGATGGGTTGTCCAAGATTTTTGTTGGACTCCTTGTGAAACACCACAGTGCCAGGTCGCTGCAGGGGGACTGTTCTGGGTCCCAGTGTATGTCAGAGGCTTTGGACAGTCTGGCCCAGGCTGTGACCAGTGCCACCAGTATCCTCTATACTGGTGATCAATGTAGGCATCACTACAATGACCTTCAGAGGAGGAAGAGGGGTACACTTGAGGCTTGGCTTGAGGAATATAGGATGGAGAACATCCCACAGATGTTTAAGTATCAACTACAGAGAGTATTTGTAAGGCTTAAAAGCTGAATATAGGCAAGACTGGTGCTCATAATGGTATTCTGTTTTGTTATTTTTCACAGCTGCCACGGAAAGGGAGTGCAATGTTTGGACCCATGGCACAAGACAAGGATGAGGGAGGCATGTGGTATGTATGCAGCAGAAGAGTAGTGTTATTGTAGCAGATAGCTGGTTTGGTAATTTATACAGTTATATCAAATTGAGCATAGATATCTCAACGCTAAACGTATGTATGCATTAGACTGCAGTACACACCAAGAGTACAATATTAGACTTCAGTCAGAGGTGGTGATTTCAAATACCACACTTCTCAACTACACAATACTGTTAATTCTTTTAATTCTTCAATTATGTGTAACTTGAAGGTTTAAAGTAAAAGCTCTATACCAGTGGCACACATGCCCTGCTGTAAACTGTAATCTGCATAACTGGAACACATATATGTGCAATACATGCACATGTACAGGGATAATTGCTGCAATCTGTAATATAGTGTGCATCTGTTAGGAGCTGGTAGTTTTAAAAGTAAGAGTTATTTGTTAGGGGTGCTAGTCTTAAGAGTAAGGGTTAAGATAATAGAGTCAAATAATTGTATTAATGGACTGCATGTTACATATGAAGGTACTAAACTTCTTTTTTTCTCTCACCCCAACCCTTATCTCTCTCTCTTTTTTGTTTTATATTATGTGCCATCAAAATATGTCCATGTCATCCATGTGTACCACATCACAAAATGCTCCACAGCACAGCTGGGTAGGTGTACGCTAGAGGATCCAGTTGCTCCCACTTCCCCGGCCCTAGCACCATTGCACAGCACATCTGGGAATCAACCTGGCAGCACCACCTCTACTGCCCTTGCACTACCTGCCCCACTCAGGTAGTCCTGCCCTGGAGAATAGCCCAGTGGTTCCCTCTGGGAGGGGTGGCAGAAGTGGTAAGTTTATCACCCATACTGAACTGCCAGAGATGGTGTGCAGGGTTGTGCGCTGCACTGTTGGTGCACTCAGATGCTGGATGGAAGGGCTGCTCTCCCTCATTTTACGTAGGAGAAGGAGATGTTGAGTGCTCCAGCCAGTGGCGGAGTGAAGTGACAGTGATGGCAGTCTAGTGGGTGAGGTGTGTCTTGTCCTGCCTGTCTGCAATTGCTTTGTCATCCTCCCCACTAGCCACTTACCAATGGAATGCCCCATGGATCTGTGCTGGGCCATCAAATGTGTGGAAACTACTTCTCTGAATCGCAGGTAACTATAGATGGCCTGTGATTTACCACGTTTGCAGATAACTGTTAATTGGACAATCTATACCTCTCAAATTCTTAGCCCAAGAAATCTGGGCAAAGCCTGACAAAATGTAGGGACAAAGGCCCCAAAATAGGAACAGATTTTAAATACTGCTCTTATAAATTTAGAAAGTTGCTGGAATAATAGGGGTTGTGTTAAACTGCATTTTCTGAATGATATGAAGAATGAAACTCAAATGTATGTCATTATTTAGTGATTTCATTACTTAGATCATCCCAGTGATTTGCAGAAAACCACAAATTTTATGAGGAACTGACCAAAACTTTGAGACAAAAATCTGGACAGTTGAGAGGACACAATAATATAGATTCCCCAATGATGGTAATATATTACAGAAGGGGCTGACAGACATAAATGATTGCTGCCAAGCTCACAGATTGAACCTTACAGCAAACCATGCCTCACTGTCCCCTTTGGCCACAAAGTACTCCTGCTAATTATGATATACATAGCACCCCTCTCAGCTCTAACACAGTGTTGTAAGACTTGTGAACACATGTTCAAAAAATCTATACTTTCATCACTGTGTCTCCATAGTGTTGAGACACACATTCTGCATTGCGCCCTCATACATATGGACATCACATCCAAGATCAAGGAGGTCATAGCTCTGTTGTACTCCACCCTTATCAGACCACCAGTTGAGTACAAGAATCCCTTCTGTCTGTACTTCAACAGACAACTGCAGCAACTGGAGAAAAAATAAGAGGTTTATGACTGGGAGAATACAGGTCCTCCAAATATCACATACATGGCAAAACTGCAAGACTTGTCACTGTACTCAGTATCCTGCAAGCAGTTGAGGGGTGACTTATGCCTGACCTACAGAGAAGTCTCAGAACCTGTCCTACTGGAAATGCTGGACATCTGCAAATCAAGTGGAACAGGAATAACTTGGTCCAGGGTTCTCAACCTAGCCTGTGACATAAACAGAACATGCTGAGGAGACAAATATATACCCCAGCGACTCACACTCCTCTGTAATAGGCTCCCACTGTGTGTGAAGCAGTGCTGCTCAATGATCCTGTTCCAAGTGCAACCTTTACTACTGGTTGGGTGACTGTAAAGCCATCTCTGGGGTGGCACCTATGAACCTCAGACAGGCTCAGTTGTTGCTGCTCAAAAAAAAAAGCACTGTTAACAATGACCATCTAAATATGCTTAATAAGGGTGCTTGTGTTTTTACATAGCTAGACTTCTTTTGCCTCATTATACCAGCAACCATGTACTAAAACTTACAAACACAATATGTGACAGATGCAAGTATACAATGAATCTAGAATAAATGCCTCTCTCTCTCTCAGGTAACAACAAACCGGATATCAAATAGGTTGTCAGCCCACACACTTCGCCTCCTCAACAAACCAAATGCACAACATACAACCCCACATACACAGAGGTACTCATTAGAAGCTTACCAAAAGAGCACAGACATAGCAAATGCAAACTTTCTGCACAAATTACAGTCCCAACAGAACTCACTACACACACAGAAACAATTGTATCAGCGTGTCACCCATAAGCCCTTAAGACAAAACACCTGAGAAACCAATGTCTTGGTCATAGGCAAATCCATAGTGAGACACAGATGACCCTTCACCAGGCTGTAAAAGTATTAAGTCACAGTCAGCTGCATGTCAGGTGCCAGGATCTGCAAATTCATGCCCACACTCAAGCCTCTCAACAACAAGCACAGTTACAACTCTGTCATACTCCATGCTGGAGTAAATGACTTTGAGATGTACCTCACTGGACTATATGAAGAGAGATATGGCTGAGCTTTCAGATTATCTGTCCCAGACAGGTATGTCCATAGACCTAAGCAGCACTCCACTTTCACCCAAGATGATGCCTCAATACAAACAAAATAATCATATCCTTCAATAATTGGCTTAACTACTGGTGTCAGTCCAGGGGAATGCAATATTTCTCAGCCTGGGATGATATGGTTGACACACCATGCTGCTTTGCCAGGGATGGACATTTGTCACCTCTTGCCTTGCAGTTAATGGCCAAGGTACTTGCCTCCTCATAATGTCTTTTTAGGCAATGTCATAAGACCAAAATTCCTGATGTAAAAATATCCTCAAAAGACAAACTCAAAGTTATGCTGCTTAATGCTAGGAGCTTAAATTAGAATCTACATTCAATGGATGCACTACTTACTTGGGAAGCTGTCGATGTTTGTGCAGTCACAGAGACAAGGTTTAGGGTCACAGAGAGCCACAAAAGGCTATAATGCCTTCCACACATTCAGGCTGCAAAATGAACATGAAAGAATCAAAGGAGGAGGTGTATCCATCTTCATAAAAGACAAATACACCTCAAGACTGGTTAAGCATATGACTCCCTAAAGTTACTCCAAGTCCAACTAACTGTAGGAAAGACCCCCCTCCACATTGCTAGCTATAGGTCCACCAACATGAACCACGAAAACCACAAAGTGCTTTCCTGGACCTTCTTGAGTTACTCATAATGCAGCCAAACACCCTAGGCATAGGTGACTAACTATCCTTCCACCGACTGGGATACATATATGAGCTCAAACTTGCCAGCCCTAAAGTTCCTGCACTTTGTAAATACAAATTCTCTGAATAGTTAGTCTGCACCACCACAAGGGGCTAGAATGTCCTTGACCTAGTACTCATCAACATGGGAGATCGCTGCACCACCCATGTGTGACATCCTCCCTGTCAAGGTCTGATCATAAATCAGTCATGTTCAATGTAACAACTGTACCTGACCCCACCTCAGGATACAAAAGGTTGAAAATTTCTCCAAAGCAAACTATAGTCTCTTAAGTGATGGCATAAATACTTTCAAACCTCCTGCCACCGATGATAGAAAAGACTCCTATAAGGAGATGTACAGAAATGCCTTGCATACACACCCTTACAAATGTATAGACTTAGCCGTACCAAAATGGATAAAAACTTGCTCACAAAAAAACAAGCCGACCTGATGGACAGCTAGCATAAATAGATTATACAAGAGAAAGAAACTGATGTCCAGGAATTAGAGGGAACAGTCTCAACAGAAAAAAACACCCTCCATAGCTTGAAAAAGCAAATGAGACATCTTGTAAACTCCTCTAAAGCTAATTACAAAACTAAATTAGCACCCATAGCTAAGGATGATCACATTCTTTAGCTACGTCTGTAATGTAAAAGGAAAGGCCCAGCTTTGCACCAAATTCATAGCGGATGGTACCAGTCATACTGAACCTGAGAACACTGCCAACCTGTTAGCAGACAGGTTTAGCATAAATTTCACACCTCTGTCTCCAGAAATCATACCCCAAAGCATACCTGTCACCAGTTCTCTACCTATTATCTCCAAAGAACAGGTCATAACCGGACTCACCAAGGCCAAAAACACAGCTTCTACGGGACCAGATAACATCCCAGGCTGCTTACTAAATGGTGTAAAGCAAGAGTTAGCGGAACCACTGTGTACTCTCTTCAACCACAGTCTAAGTACAGTCTAGTCAGGCTTACGGGTCTATAGTTCCTCAGGTCAGATGAGGGACCCTGCTCTTTGCAAGGGTATCACAGTTGCTGTTTTCCACTCTGTGCTAGCTCTACAGCTTGGTCTGTCAGACAGGAGTGAGTTGTGCATGATAGAGATGGCAGTTCATCGTTGTCATCCCTGACCATGAGAACAGGCTTTGCCATGAGTTGCAGTGGCACCTCCACACCCAAGGTTAGATGCAGTGCTGCTACCTGAAAATGACTGATGACTGATGTCTGCTGGACAAGCTCCCTTCACAGGGACACCCAGGACCACAACTCATGGCCTACCACAACTGGGTGTGTACAGCACACTTACTGATGGAACAGTGGAAGTACTGCCACTATGGCAGCGTGATCGGGCACGGCCACGTTGGCTGACAGCAAGATGATGTGGCTGACCTACACCCACGAGGATGCCGTTCCCCTCCCAGCAGACTTTGCATCACAGACACCGCTCATTCCATGACAGACACCCCTCTGCCCATAACAAACACTCCTTGTTCCAATGAGTCATTCATTTGATCCAGTGAATTGGCAACATGGTGGAGATGCATCTCAGACTGTGGCACATGCACAACCCTGAGCATTTGTCTGGAGCATATATAGGACAGTGCTGTGCCTCCATGTTGGTCCTTAACATACAGTGAGTGGCACGGGAAGTGACACCTGCACCAGATGGAGGTGGAACAGCAGGCCCCCTCCGAGCACCCCTATCAATCCTCCTGTGTGGCACCTCGCCCACACTTTGGCTACAGCCAGGCTCAACAGACACTGAAGCTGCAATAGCCACACTTCCCTGATCAATGTCCTCGTTCTCCACCTGTCCAATATCTTCAGGCTCAGTGGACTGGGTAGGCATAGGCCTACTGGCTGTGTTCGATGAAAATGCAAGGGATGGCTGTATATCAACATCTGTGTCAGATTTAACCTCTGCACCCACTGATTGTGCCTCAGTTTGGCCACCATCATTACCAGAGTCTGCTGATACACTGACATCAGATGGCACAGGGCCCACAATCCTACTGTCACGATGACCTGTAATAAGAAGCAAGAAACACAGGAATACATTAATACCTGCACTACTATAGTGCAATATATGCTAACAAACTAACAGTGCTGCCACTATTACAGACAGTACAGCAATACACACAATAGGCCTGAGATCAAAATCACACACTACAATATTTCTTTAAATTGCTCAGTGAGCAGTACTGACATAAAAATATTTGGCCTACCATCCTGCAGAAGACATACTGTGCTGAACTCCACATGGTCCTGGAAGATGTTAAGCAAGAGGTAAGGGCAACATCATCACAATTAACAGTAACACAGGGGGTAATACATTTACCCCTTTATGTGTGCATTAAGTTTTTGTTCAACAAGATGTGGCTGACAACTTCAACCTAAGCTTATAACTTTAGCAATCTTCAATCCCCCCTCCAAACAAAGACATCTGACACAGAATTAATGTATTCATTTCAATTGTTTTACTACAACAGTATTCAACTGCTCAGATAAAGCCTACATGGAAGTTCCTCCTGGGATGCGCTTCCTGCCTCGGAAGGTGTTGTGCCCACATCCAGTACATGCTGTCCTGCACTCTCCTGGGAGCTGTCTAGATCTCTGATATTGGCCAAGAACTGTTCACTGGGGGTTCGTAGGTGTTCCCTAGCAGGCTCTCCCCCAGTAGCCATTTGATCATGGCCCATTGCAGCTGCCTGCCTGCAATTATGTGATTATGTCAGTGTCCCTTTGACTCACCTGTTTGTATGTTCTGCCGTAGCCACCCACAGCATCCACATTTTGCACAATCTGCCGTCACATTTGCATCCTGCATGCCATATCTCCCCGTCCCCTTTCCAGGAGAAGTTTCCACATCAGTGAAGCGGGGTCTACGTGGATTGACACGTCCGAGTGGCATACTTGTAGGTGTCCTAAAAGACACCAGTATAATACAAACAAGTATCACATAACTTCGAAATAACTGTTTCCAGATAAAACAGAAAAGATAGCCAGTCGGTATTACCCACTCATAAAACAGTCTACAGATGTGGAATATTAACAACAGGCAGGATGGAAAACAAAGAGAGCAACAGCAGCAACATATCCTTGTTTGTGCCATAACAGTAACTCACCTATGCTCCTCCCCCCAAAAGAACAGCCCATCCTTGTTTGTGCCATAACAGTAACTCACCTATGCTCCGCCCCCCAAAAGAACAGCCCATCCTTGTTTGTGCCATAACAGTAACTCACCTATGCTTCTCCCCCCAAAAGAAAAGCCCATTCTTGTTTATGCCATAACCGTAACTCATCTTTGCCCCCTCCCCCTCAAAAAAGAACAGGCAAATGACTCATTTTGCTAACAAAACATCTTTAAAATGCTAAAAGTGCTATCAAAAGACCTGTTCCTGAAACATTTGTACACATTTAAAAAAAGAAAAAAAAAAAAAATATAAAAATCAAACACAGTGAAAAGTGAAGTGTAGAGTTGTGAGCAATAAATAATGATGTGATGTCACATCCTGTGTATGTACTCTATAAAACAAGGGGGGTTTGTTGTTTTTTTTCTTTCTGAAGAAATAAAATAAAAATAAAAAAAGAAAAAAGCTAAGTCATTATTGCCTCTATTGTGGACAACTCTACTTTTCACTGTGTTTGGATTATATTTGTACACATTTATGACACAACATTCCATTTTCAAGTACTGGCAATCGTGTAGCTCTGATATGGCCTGACAAACATGCCCATGCCATCAGTACACTTCTAACTAATGCATACAGATAAAAATGTAAAAGCCTTTGCTTCACATTATTCTTAAATACATTCCAGCATATGCAATACGTAGGTGACAAAATGGGAGCACACCTGCTGAAGTTCAGTACTCCTCTGTACAGATACATCCTGAAGAAAAAAAACATTTTTGCAGTCTTCCAAACATATACAACTCTCCTCAACATCAGTTTGGCAAGCTACAGGGTTGCCTTTCTATATGGTGTAGATTGTTAATGGATTGTATCTGTTTTTGTCTGTGTTTCATAGATGATAATTACAGCATAAGCAGATGAACTGCATGCTAATCAACCAATACAACATGGTGGAGCTATTCAACAAGCTATAAGACACCAATATAGTCTACAAGCTGGTTTTCATGCTGATTTCAAAACCTTTGGAGTACAGACACAAAGTCTACACAGACAATATTATTGGCTGCTGCTGCTTTAATCCATTTGTATGCGCTAGAGGCTGAAGTTAATGCTGCTGCTGCCAACAGGCCTAGTCCTAGGTCAAGAAGGAGAAGAGTTTTCAGGCCCGGTTTAACTTTTCATAACCTACATGATGTGGAAATTGTACAGCATTACAGAGTGGACAGGGACACACTACAAGAACTCTGCGACCTCTGCCACTCTCAACTCAGAGCCAGAGCCAGAAACAAATGAGGGGAACCCATCCCAGTGGAAACTAAGGAACTAAGGTATGTGTAGCTCTTAGAATTTTAGCTATGAGTACCTTTCAGAGACCAATAGGGGACATGCTGGGGGTGTCACAGGCATCGGCATCCAATATCCTCCACCAGTTCCTGGATGCTATGCTTCAACGTGCCAATAAGCGCATATATTTTCCCTGTAGTTCTGAGAAGAGGGACAGAAATATGCAACAGTTCTACCAGGTAGCACACAACCTTGAAGTACTAGGTGCTATAGATTGTACTCTTGTAGAAATTAAGGCACAATCTGGGGAACAGGGTAGGCTCAATGGAGCTCAGGAAGTTTGCACTGTAACTTCCAATGGGCGGAGCCTAAGCCTTTTCACAGAATCAAATTATGTCTTCACAGTTCAAACAAATGTTCATAACTCTGGAACCATAAGGATTATGAAAGAAGTATAAATGGCAAACTATTCAGTACAAACAATTTTTACAGTGGTAGTATTCGTTAGGTTCTAGGTCTTAAACCAATTTTTATAAATCACAGTAAACACAGTGATTATTACATTTGTACTATTTGAACTGCACAGTTGCTGAGAAGAAGAAACTACAGAGGGTGGTGAGGGTGGCTGAGAAAATCTTGGGCATAAACCTCCCTTCTATTCAGGAGCTTTTCTTTACAAGAGCAAGAAAGAGAACATATAAAATACTTGCCAATTCGACCATCCAGCCCACAACTGGTTCTCACAACTTGCGTCTGGAAGGAGGTACCACAGCATCCACTGTACGGCTACCAGATTCAGAAACAGTTTGTATCCTAGAGCTGTGAGACTTATTGATACAGACACCAACCATAATACCTGATACATTTGAAGCCTCTTTTTCATTTAATCCTGCTGCTCTGAGCAATTACCGCCAGCATTACTATTATGCAATATGATGGCTATACTGAGTCACGTCTAAGATTAACAAGTGCAATATGGTAACTAAACAGCTACTATTCACAAGTCACTATTTATTCTCTATCTTAACAGTGTAGGGGTTTGGTGGTGGGTATGTAATATTCATATTGGACAATGGGTATTGAATGTGTTTATGTAATGTGAACTACCTCTTGCATGTCATATGTGTTATTTTCTTTCTTATGTTATTTTTTGATCATGCTATCTTCTACGTTATTTGCACTGCATTTCTCTCGTGAGCTGACATTCATTATTTCATTTAGGCTGCACTTGTGTGATCCTAAATGACACTAAAGTTTCTTTGAATTTTGTAATATTTGTAAACAACTTATAATATCTCAGCAGCCACTCAAGTTGCACACATGCTGTCAGTGGCATTTTATTCATCTAGCTTAGAGCTTTCCTATGAGACTAAAGAGGTCTGTCTGACTTGCTTGGTTGTTGAGATAATTTAGAAAAATGTGAAAATTCTATCTATGTAAATTAATATCATAAAACAATTAATATCTATTTCCCTGCACTAGACAGAGGCCAAATATTAATGCAGTTGAGTTTGCTAGTATGTAAACTTTAAGATGAAATTATTTAAATTCTTGTACATAGCATAATTTTTGGAATTATTGAAGCAAATATGAACAAGCAATATTTGACGCCTAGAGGCATCAGAAGGAATTAATTGTAGGTGCACCTGGAGGCATCACTTGGATGTAAATGAGTTAACAGAAAGGGCTACCACTCAATCAACTACCAAGTTGTGTGTAATGCCAAGGGAATGTGTGCTGGCAAACCTAGCAGTTACCACGACTCACATATCTGGGACACGACCCAACAGTACCAGATGTTTGCTAGGGGGGATATCCCACAGGGTCATTTACTGGGGGATGCATGCTATGCACTGGAACCGTGGCTGATGATATCCATCAGAAATGGACACATACCCATAGAAGCACGTCATAATGCACACATGCTGAAACCAGAAATGTCATAGAGCGTGTCTGGACTGCCGAAGTCATGGGTCCAATGCCTAGATACATCTGGGAGAACACTGTAATACAATCCATGGACAGGTACAGAAATCTTTACAGTATGTGCCATGCTACACAACATAATCCTGAGGAAATAGCTGTAGCAGGATCAGCAAGGGGAAGGGGCACACATCTCATCATCAATGGCAAGGTCACCACAGCCACAGGCAGATGGGGAACCACCAGCTGCTGTGGGTGTAGGCAGACATAGGTGTGCTCAGTATGCCCTTGCATTGGTTAAGACACAATGCATAGTACACTCATCATCTAGAGGCCTACAACTTTCCTTCTACTCACATACATATAGTAACACTGACGCCAGGCAACTCACACAACCTTTACTTCCTCATGTACTGGCCGTGTACTGCTTGCATCAGACAAAGCCAGCCCCGAACTAACACTATGGCAACTGCTGCATTTACAAGGTAAGTCCTGAACCTGGAGTGTATTGTTCAATAATGCCATATCCTTGTACTTCATCACTTGATAGATTAAGTAAGTATAAGGTGGGAGATTTGTATAGACATTACCTTAACATGTGACAGCAGAGACTTATTTGACTTATATGTGTCCATTAGTAAGTAGCAGGCATCAAAGATTCACACAATTATACCTCTCAAAAGTACTGATGATCACTGCATGCCCTCAGTTTAGCACCATATGTCTGTACTGCAAAATCATTAAATTAAAAAGAGAAGTTAGAAAGTAATGATACACATTGTAGTTTCTGACTTCACAACCCTCACAAGATCAAACAACTGGCAGGATGCAAAACAAGGAGAGTAGCAAGAGCAATATATCCTTGTTTGTACCATAGGAGTAACTCACCTTTGCTTCCCCCAAAAAAGAACAGTCCATTCTTGTTTGTGCCATAACAGCAACTCACCTTTTCTTACCTCCAAAGAACAGTGTACGCTTGTTTGCACCAAAACAGTAACTCAGCTGTGTTTCCCACCTCAAAAGAACAATGCACCCTTGTATGTTTCATAATAGAAACTCACCTTTGCTCTCCTCCAAAAGAGCATTCTATGCTTGTCTGTGCCATACAAACTGCCCTTCAGTTGTTGGCAACTGCATATCATATTATTCCCAGTTAATGTCTTCACACATTTTAAGGCCAATGATACAGAATGGCTTACAAACTGCATGTGTCAGAGTACTGGTCAGATACCTTTCTGCATTTCTTGGTCATGCATCAGTTAAGACAGAGCTGCAAATCTGCAAGCAATAATCACAACAAGTTGTGTGATCACTAAGTGCACTATGCCCAAATATAATAAATTTAATAAATGTACAAATAACAGTTCATGGTTTGATATCAGTGTACATTCTGTTGTAGCTGGATGTGTGAAGAATGACTTCAGTTCTTTGCTGCAAAGCTGAGTTTGTGACAAAGAGGGATAATGCAACTGTCCTGTTTTCGAAAGTGAACTGGAGTGAGAGTTGAAATCCAGACCTATGTAGAAACGTATCATGTGTACTAACATTTTCTACTGTATATGTTATAGATTGCTTTTCCTCATTTCAACTATTTCTCCCTTTTTGCTTTTTTGCCAGTGTTTGTGTGATGTACTGCTTAGCACAAACACGGGAACCAGAGAAAAAAAAATGTCAGGGTTTGCTGTACTTATCATGTTTGTGTGAAGTGTGGCAGTGTGCAAACTGAACAACCGGGTTGTAGTATAGGGTGTGCAACTTTTATTTCACTGTTGTGACATTGCGCTTTAAAGCAATGAACTGAAACATCAACAGCTGTTATTTCAACTCTCTTGTGGCAAGGTGTAAGTGTAGGACTGCCATACACATGTTCTCTGGGTTCAAATACAGCATATTCCATACACTTTTACTGTTGTTCCACTTCCCATTAGTCACTCTCACTTATAATATTTGACATAGTGTAGATGATATTAATCTATATGTATGAGGACTGGGACACTAATACTGTGCCAGTTACTTATTTATTTATTTATCTATATATCATTTATTATCAAATGTGTGACTGTGGGTATACTGTGTACTATGTTCCTGTAAGTATATTTCTGCTATCTGGACTGGCATGGCCTTCACATTTGCCTAGCACATATACACAACTACCTGTGTAATTTTTCACTGCTTGCTACTGTTGTGCACCACTTACTATCACACAAATAAACTGCTCTGCAGCGCACACCCCTGCACAGAGTCTGCCTGACAGTGTGTGCAGCATTTCCAAACAGTGTGCAGACTCCCAGTAAATGCGATAATTGGAATTGGCAGGACACCAACAGTCTCCATTGCTCTTGATCCATGGAAGACATGCCAGGCATTCCTGGAGAGGGTGTGAGATTTAGGGTTCAGAGATGCAGTGTCCAGGAGTCCAAGATTTTTGCTGGACTATGAAACACCACAGTGTCAGGCCACTGCAGGGGGACTACTGTGGATTACAGTATAAAAGTCAGAGGTTTGGGATAGTTTGCCACCGGTATCCCCCAGAACTGGTGGCCAATGTAGGCACTACTTTGGTGACCTATGTCTGAGGAACAGGGTTACCCTCGATGCTTAGACAGAGGAATTTAGTATGGAGGACATCCTACAGATGTGTAAGCATCAACCACAGAGTGTACAGGTAAGGCTTAAAAGATGAATATAAGCAACACTGGTATTCATAATGGTATTATGTACTGTTCTTTTTTGTTTTTCGACAGCTGCCATGGAAAGGGAGTGCAATGTTAGGACCCATGGCACTAGAATGATGAGTATGAGGGAGGCATGTGGTATGTATGCAGCAGAAAAGTAGTGTTATTGTAGCATTAAAAGTTAAACATAGCTTGTTTGGTATTTTATACAGTTGTATCAAATTGAGTATGCATATCTCAACTGTAAAAGCAAGTGCACATACATTAGTCTGTAGCACATAAAACCAAGAGTACAACATTAGACTTTAGTCAGAGGTGGTGGGTTCAAATACCACACTCCCCAGCTATACAAAATATGTTAATTCTTCAATTATGTGTAAATTAAAGGTTTAAAGTAAAAGCTCTATATCAGTGGCACACATACCCTGTTGTAAACTGTAATCTGTATAAGTGGAATATGCATATGTGCAGTATATACACATGTAAAGGAGTACTTGCTGCAATCTGTACTATAGTATATATCTGTCAGGAGATGCAAGTCTTAAAAGTAATAGTTATCTGTTAGGGGGTGGCAGTCTCAAGAGTAAAGATTAAGATAAGAGTCAAATAACTGTATTAATGCATTGTATGTTACATATGAGGGTACTAATAACCTCTTTTTTCTCTCACCCCAACCCTTACCTCTCTCTCTATTTTTGTTGTTTTATATTATGTGTTATCAGAATGTGTCCCTGTCATCCATGTGTACCACAGCACAACAGAGTAGGCCTGCCCCCACTCCACCAGCCCCAGCACTGTCGCCCAGCACATCTGGGAGCCAACCTAGCAGTACCATCTCTACTGCCCCTGCACTACTTGGCCCCTCAGGTAGTTCTGCCATGGAAGACAGTCCAGTGGTTCCCTCTGGGAGCAGTGGCAGAGGTGGTGAGTTTATCACCCAGGCTGAACTGCCAGAGATTGTGCATAGGCTTGTGATCTACACTGTTGGTGCATGTCTACAATGAAAGGAGGGCTGCTTTCCCTCATTTTACATAGGACCAGGAGGAGGAGGAGGAGATGTTGAGTGCTCCAGCCAGTGGTGGAGTGAGGTGACAGTGATGACAGTCCAGTGGGTGATGACTCGATTCTCACTGTCACCCAGCTTGATGACCATGGGTCCTGGATATAACCAACCCTCATCTCATCCATGGTGTCCACCGACCTCTTGTGCCCATCACTGTCCCTGTATCCTGTTTGTCTTGTCTGTCTGCAATCACTTCCTCACCTACCCAACTTACCAGACCCAGACATACCTATGTCCCTCCCCCAACATTCTTCTCTCTCTTTCTCTCCCCATCACAAAAGAGAAATGGGTACCTGTCCCACAAAAAAAAAAAACTGTCCCATACACAGCTCTCATAAACACACTCCTTGTGCGAGTCAGAATGGGGCATTTTCTGACCGCATGAAGAGCATCTTTTAAAGCCAGAAGGCTTTTCAGACATTGCTCACTCACACAAACAGCCAACACCCGCACTCTACACAGAAGGAGAAGGGATAAGGAAAGGCAAGGAAACTACCTGTTAAAGGGAAAAGCAAGAAAGAGCTATGGACTACCTAAAGAATCCAGGGAAAAAAGGGCGGGAACCCATGGGAGAAAGCTTAAAAAAGAAGCCTAAAACCTATCGGGAGGGGAGGAAACCTAACTAGACTACAGCTGAAAGAAAACAGCCAAAAGGAAGGAAACAACACACAAAAAGAAGGAAAATCCAGTAAGCTTGAGCTACTAGATTCATGTCCAAGCGAAACTGCTGCAAACAAGATCTGAGGGTTGTGCGTTAGCAAGGGATCATGGGAAGGGGAGGATCTTGAGCTCTGGATCTGTTCTTTCAGTTGCCAGCTCGCATCCGAGATCGGATCCAAGACCCAGACCCATCCATGATGAATAATGACATGGATAGCATCAGATACAGCTGTATTCCTATGTTTGCCCGTGATTGTGCTAAGTGCCGCATCGCACAATGGCCAAAAATAATAAAATAATAATAAACTGACAGAGAAAACACAATTTGCAGGTTTGATGAGGTTGGATAATAACGAAACAGAACCTATGAATTGTGCACTGCTTACTTGCATTTCCAACCTTGACAGAATTGCATATAACACTTTGTAAGTCTAACCAGACACACCCACCTGATGAAAGGATTTACAGTTGCCATCCATTAAGCACAAACAGTGGGAGAGTGTTTGCTCTATGTTTACATCCTACACGGATCCGATTTTTTGGGATTCAGCATCTCTAATGAGTTCAGACCTCATTTGCATCTTCACCATGCTGACAGCACTGAATCTACATCAGATGGCAACTGTGTAACTAGGGAAACTGAATGGGAGCTGAATTGTTTGTGTGTTGAACACAGGAGAGGATATTACTCTGGGAAATATCTGTAAAGAGAAGTACTGATTTTTAGATGATATGTCTGGATTGTGTCAGCTACATATGGCATATGCTAACATGTAACTATAAAGTCTGTTTAATGGTTTTTATATTTATTTTGATCAGCACACACTTTTACACCTTAATCAATCAGCATTACTTACAAGTGTACTGTTCATTTGGGGTGGGGGAGCAAAGCCACATTTCTGTTATGGCACAAAAAAGGATTATGTTACTATTGTTACTCTCCTTTTGTTGTATTCAACCTGTATCTAATGCTGTCACATGTTAATGTCAATTCTGTACAAATCTCACACCTTTTACTTTTTATTCTGTCCATGTAGACTCCTTTCGGTGGCTGTATTCCAAAAGTTTTGGAATTCATGGGGAACACCAGTGGAGTTTACACGGTTGCTTTATAGCTTGTTGAATAGCTCAACCATATTAGATTGGATAATTAGCATGTAATTCAGCTGCTTATGCTGTAATTGGCATGCTGCAGTGTTTACTTTGTTTGCTCAGGGGTGCGTGCCTCTACATGGTGGTTATTGAATCTAAAAGTTTCTGCATCCATGTGTGTATCACGCTGTGATGAGCACATAGTGGAACATGACCGTATAGGCTTTATTGAATCCCTGACTGTTTTTTTTCCAAGACATTTCTATTTGAAATGTTTACTATTTATTCTTAATTATATATATAAAAAAACAAAGTACTTTGTATTAAAAAAAAAAAAAAAAAGTCTTCTTCAAATGAGGATACAGTCTGTCAACAAATCCAGGCCAAATAATTACATTACAAATTGCATGCTTACCAGTTCCACACAATTTGGCTTTTTAAAGATATCTGTTTCACTGACGAAACTAGTAAAGTTAAGTAATCCTCTATTTCTGCTGTTTCAAACTTATCACAGTATCAGTAGACTTGTATAACATTTTAAGACCTTTAGCAATGTAATACAATACCCAAACAATGGTCATAAATGCCAGTTTCTATAGACAGTCACACACTCTCATGTTTGGGTTCTGTGCAGTAAAAGCTACTATTACAGGGGATTCTCAAGTCAGATGCAAATCTTTTACCTAAGCAGCCTCCATAGGGAGACAAAGTATTCTCTTTTATTACATTCTTTACTTCATTCCATTAGATTTGTTCAGCTTCTCATACCACTGTTGACAATTAGAACTTACCTCCCATTTCCCATCTTCATTTAATTTAAAATGTCATTTGCAAATACCACAAAAAAGGTGTGCTCAGATAAATGAACATTCATTCAGATACTCAAGCTGCTTTAAAGGCAATCAAAGCGTTTCTGAAAATGACTTGTTCAGAAGTTGATTTCCATTCTGCCACTGTCAATCTGGGCCCCCTTTAGCTGATTCTATTAGTCAGCACGAAACATAACACTAACAAAGGAAAAGCAAGTAAACCAAAAATACTTCAATGGTAATGGAGTGGAAAGTCATGCCCACTACATAATGTATTCAATAAAGTTCGACACTTGTTAAAGTGTTTCCCTTCAAGTAACAAAATAACCAAGAAGTATATCAAATGCAATTTGATTAGTCAATACTGATTTTCTCTCTCCAAACAACTGGTGTCATCACCTTTAATTTGTCTTATTCGTTTGGCTAATGCACTAACCACCACTGCATACTTCTCAATGTTCCAAACAACATAACTCAGACCGAGTTTAAAAATTCACTTCTTTGCTTAACTCAAAGGTAACTTGCCATAACTAAAATGCACCACTGATAGAGCCTAGCAATGTTTGCCACATACATTCCATCTATTTTGTACAGCTTCTTACAAAGGCAAGTGGATCTTTGATGATATGTGTGCCAATCACCCCATATCTGTCTTTATGACATGCAAACATGAAAGTACAATGGTTCTACCTAAGCTGACAGTAGGCCTTAAAAGGAATGCAAGTGACAGTGCTCACACAAAACATGTGTCTTCTACAATGCTGTGTTTGGAGCCAGAAACTGTACAATATCTTTTTCTATTAGTGTTTTGAAAGTGTGCTTGCTCCATCACCCAGAAAGTACAGTTTTGTACCTACCATAAATGTAGATGCTCGAGTGCTAATACAGCTGCAGTCATAACAAATGGGTTCTCCTGCCATCAGGCGGGTCCTTGGTCGGCCAAATTCTAAAGTCTAGGTCCGGCGTCGGTTGTCGTCGCTTCTTCCCTGACGTCAGTGCGACAGGGGTATAAAAGAACCAGCCGACGCCATTTTCTTCAGTTTTTCTTGCCCCAGATGTCAGGTGCCCCCAGAAGGAAGGCAATACATAAATTTGTGTAATAAAGCAATGCCATATAATCAAAATATAGTAGTGCAAGCAAATACATCATGAATGAATACCCCAATCTGGTTGCATGAGGATATGTTAGCCAATAGACCAGTCCCAAGAGGGGAAGGAGGGAGGGAAACCTGGACTGCAGCTGTATTAGCACTTGAACATCTACATTTATGGTAGGTACAAAACTGTACTATGTTCATCGTGCATACAGCTGCAGTCATAACAGATGGGTAGAATCCCAAAGCTAAGAAAGGGGTGGTAGGCACTAGGTGGAACTAGGAGGAGCCAGAATGCCCTGCATGACTGCAGTGGCAAAGCCCGCTCTAGATTTGGAGTATAGTGGAAGGTGGTAGTGCTTGGAGAAGGTATGCACAGAACTCCAAGTGGCTGCTTCTAAAATATCTTTGGTAGGAACTCCTCTAAGAAAGGCTGCAGAAGTAGCCGTGGCCCTTGTGGAGTGAGATCTGATGCCTGTAGCTACAGTTTTGCCATAAAAAGAATAGCAAAAGCATATGCAATGGGCTATCCATTTTGAGATTGTCTGTTTGGAAATTGGCTTTCCTTGAGCTCCTATAGCATAGGACACAAAGAGCTGATCTGATTTTCTGAAAGGCTTTGTTCTGTCCAAATAATAACGCAGTTGTCTGTGGATGTTCAAGGAATGTAGTAATCTCTCCCCTTTGTTTTGAGGATTAGGATAAAAGGTAGGTAAATGTATGGCCTGATTCAAAGCTACCCTGGATACCACTTTTGGCATAAAGGACGGGTTGGTTTGTAATGAAACTCTGTCCTGATGGAAGATGATAAAAGGCTGCACAGCCATGACAGCTTGTAGTTCTGAAACTCTACGAGCTGAGGTAATAGCCAGAAGGAAAGCTGTTTTCCAGGACAAATATTGCAAATCTGATGAGGCAGCTGGCTCAAAAGGAGGCAAGGTCAGTTTTTCCAGAATGAAATTGAGATCCCAAGCAGGTATTGGTTGTTTCCTTGGGGGTTTTAGATTCTTAGCCCCTCTGAGGAACTGTCTTAAGAGGGGGTGAGAGAATAAGGGTGGATCAGTGTTGTGTTCTGCAGAAATGGCTGAGGCATGGATTTTGATGGAGGAGAATTAAAGTCCACTGCTTAGGAGCTCAGCTAGGTACTGTAATATTTGAGGTAAATTCAGTTTTCCAGGATCCTGGCCCTTTTTCTCATTCCAGACACAAAACCGTTTCCATTTTGCAGAGTAAGCTTTTCTAGTAGACGGCCTTCTGGCCTCCAAAATGACATCCTGCACCTCCTTGGAGAGTAGGGTCTGTTGTAATGTTAAGGAATCTTCCATGCGGCTAGATTGAGTGTTTTCAGCTGACTGTGAAGAGTTTTGAAGCTGTGCTGAGTCAGGAGAAGAGGCATTAGAGGCAGGGTCCATGGTGGGGAATGCGTCAGGCTCCTCAGGAGTGGGTAACAGTGTTGTCTTGGCCAGTCTGGAGCAATGAGAATCATCTTTGGTCTGTCTGCTCTGGTTTTCAATAGAACTTTGGGCAGCAGAGGAAGAGGTGGGAAGGCATAAACTGTCATTGATGTCCAACTGAAAGAGAGAGCGTCCACTCTCCAGGCCTTTGGATGAAAAATCCTTGAGCAGAATTTTGTCAATTGGTGATTTTTGTGGGAGGCAAAGAGATCTATGCCTGGCCTTCCCCATGCTTGGATTATCTCTGTAAAAACTTGAGGATGCAACTTCCATTCGTGTGGATCTGTCATATTTCTGCTTAGGTTGTCTGCCAGCGTGTTTTCCTTGCCTGGCAAGTACTGTGCTTGTAGTTCAATTTGTAAGTCCATGGCCATGTCCCAAAGTGACATGGCCCGTCTGCATAGGGGGTATGAATGTGTTCCTCCCTGTTTGTTTATGTACCACATTACTGTGGTGTTGTCCGTTCTTATCAATAGTTGACCTGGTTGCAGAAGGTCTTTGAAAGCTATAATAGCATTTATTACTGCTAGCATTTCCTTTTGATTGATGTGAAGGTGCTTTTCTTTCTGGGACCACTTGCCCTGAATGCACCGATCTGTCATGTGCGCCCCCCAGGCGTAGTCCGAGGCGTCTGTTGTGATGACTTGATTTGCTTGAGGCTTGCTGAATGGGAGACCTGTGTTTGTTTGGCATGCTTGAGCCCACCACAGAAATTCCCTTTGAAGACATGGAATTAGTGGTATTATTGTTTCCAAACTGTGGCTGTGTTGAGACCATAGGTTTTTCAGGTACCATTGAAGTTTCCTCATATGCAGCTTTGCACATGGGATTAGTAAGATGCAAGATGCAATGAATCCCAGAGCCTGCAGGATTTTCCTTGCAGTCAGCCTGGTGCAATTTGCTAGTGCTCTGAAGTATTGAGTTAGTTGCCCCTGCTTCTCTGGCGTGAGGTAGGCCATCTGGGTGTTTGTGTCCAAGTTGGCACCCAGGAAAATTATTTTCCGAGAGGGTATTAGCCTTGATTTCTTTTTGTTGACTGTGTATCCCAGAGAATTCAACAACATTATTACATAAGCCAGATGTTTCAGAAGAATGTGCTTGCTGTCCGCTTGGATCAGGCAGTCATCCAAATAGGGGTATATTTGTATCCCTTGAAGTCTGCAGTAGGCAATTACTGATGCCAGGCATTTTGTGAATACTCTGGGCGCAGTAGATAAACCAAAGGGCAATGCAGAGAATTGATAATGGGTTGAACCTGCAAGAAATCTGAGGTATCTTCTGCAATTTTGTCTGATTGGGACATGCAGGTATGCCTCCTTGAGGTCCAATGTTACCAGCCAAGACTCCTTGCCCAGCATGGGAAGAAGCTGCTGTAGAGTGAGCATCTTGAATTTTGGTACAAGTAGAAATGTGTTTAGGATGGATAGGTCCAAAATAGATCTCCAATCTTTTCCCTTCCTTGGTACCAGGAATAGTCTGGAATAAAAACCTTGACCTTGTTAGATGCGTAGGTACCTCTTGAATAGCTTTCATGTCTATGAGATCTGTAATTTGTCTTTGTGCCTCTGCCCTTTGATTGTGTGGCAGGTTTGGCATGCCTCTCATTTTTGGAAGGGTGTGAAAATGGAATCTGTAGCCTCTGTTTATAATGTCCAGGATCCATTTGTCTTTTGTGACAATATGCCAATTTTTTGTAAATAATGCCAGTTTTCCGCATAAGGGTGCTGCCATTTGAGTCTTGCTTGGCATGCAAAGGGGAAAGTCACTGGGCTTGCTTTCTGAATGGTTGCGAGTTATCCTCAGCACCTCTTTGTGTAGGAGCTTGCCATTGTCTGCCTCTAAACTATCCTTGGTATTGCCCTCTGCCTCTCGGGCGCCTGTATCTAACTCTTTGAGGTCTGTCCATGGCTGGAAAGGACCAATTTTTGGAAGGCCAATTTCTACTGAAACGTGGGGGTTGTACCTGTAGAAAATCTTTCACAGTTTGCATTGATTTAGCCTTTTCCTCCATTTTCCTTAATACCTCCTCAGCATTAGCACCAAATAATACATCCTTTTGTAGAGAGGCATCTAGTAATTTAGCTTTTACATGATCTGGCAAGGTTTGTTCCTTGAGCCAGGCATGTCTACGTATGACTGATCCTGTAACAGCAGCTCTACATGAGGCCTCTAGAGCATCGAAACCACATTGTAAGGTATGTTTACCCACTTGTTCTGCACTATGCATCAAATCCTGCAACTCCTTCAAGTCTGGTTGTTCAGGTTGTGACATTTTACTTTTCAGTTGTGATAACAGAAACTGTTGGTACTTTAGCATATGGAACTGACAGTTTAATGCCCTCATGGTTAAGGTAGCCGAGGTATATACCTTTTTCCCCACCTTTCTAAGGATCTGGAATCTCTCTCGGAAGGTAATGGATTTTTAGCAGTGGAGGCCTTAATTCCCTTGGGGCCCTGTGAGATGGTTTCTGGGTCAGCAGCATGTCTTTTGTATAAAAATTGGTGTGAGTCAGGAACCCTGTAGTACCTGTCAGGCTTGACTGGGGCTGGAGGTAGAAAATCCGGGTTAAGGCAGGCCTCCGAGTACACATCATCTAGTATGTCCAAGACTGGAGGTATAGCCAGAGGCCTGTGCTGAGGTAGCAAGAGAAATTCCCTAAGCCTTTTCTTGGAATCTGAATAATCTTGACCTTCCCAGTGGAAGTGTTCTCTTAAGGTATGCAAAGTTTCCCCAAATGAGTAATCCTCTGGGGGGGGCAGAGGGAATGGACTCCTCTGCATCAGAATCTTCAAGAGGGGAGTAGGAATGTTCCTGATCATCAGAGTGCTCTGAAATAATGGAGCCCTGATCAGAGGAGGGGGATTCTTCCTCCACTTTGGGCCATTTGTCTGGGGGGGGGGGGGTTGAGAACCCCTGATAAGAGTAATTAAATCCTCAGCCATTTTAAACATCTGTTTTTTAGGCATGGGGCCTGGAGATGGGCCCTGTGTAGCTTGTCTCTTAGAGTGCATGGCTGCTTTAGACTTAGTGAAAGCCTTGATGGAAAAAGAAGAGGAAGGTCTGAAGACACCTTGAGAGGAGGTGGACCTGTCCACATTTTGAGATTCACCGCCAAGAGTGGCTTCGGTATCTGTAGTCGGGGTGTGGGCCGAGGAGCCTGCGACCTCGGGCACAGGAGACACCGCCAATGAAGTGTCGTCGGTAGTCAGGGGCTGCGTAGGCACCTCGCTGAGAACCGGACCATGTGTAGTCGGCTTTGGCGTGGTGTCGGTAGAGGCCGCGGACCTCGTGTGTCGGTCCTTATCTTTGCGCTTTTTAGACAAAACTGGAGTCTGAGTATCCGATGACATAATATAGTTAAATGTTTTGCCAAAATAATGCTGGGTGAACTCCGCCCAACGCTTAATGGTGCGTTTGTTGAATGCAGCACAAAAGCAACAGACCGAGACGTCGTGGTCTGGGCCTAAACAAGGAATACAGAGGGAATGGAAATCCTTATGTGGTATTTGCTTCCCACATGAAATACAATTATTAACTTTGTCTGACATCGGTCTGAGGCAAGAAAAGTTTCCCCAACGGGGTACTTAGCTTTCAAGAAGACTTCGGTTGCAAAATTTTCGTAATTTCTGGAGCTGGCCGACCGGCACTTGCGAACTGCTTCTGCTTCGGGCACCGCGCGGCAAGAAAGACTGGAAAAAATGGCGTCGGCTGGTTCTTTTATACCCCTGTTGCACTGACGTCAGGGAAGAAGCGACGACAACCGACGCCGGACCTAGACTTTGGAATTCGGCCGACCGAGGACCTGCCTGATGGCAGGAGAACCCATCTGTTATGACTGCAGCTGTATGCACGATGAACATCAAATTTTTCACCTACCATGGATATTCTCATCATACAGGCATCTTGGTAATACAGGCAGCTTCAACTGTGGTTTATGCCCTTGATGGCATCTTGGCATTGATGGCATATTTTTGTACTGCCCTAATCCTTTCCCTAGCCAAGCAATAAGCAACTCACATCACTGCAGGAGCCACTGTGACCCTGTGTAAGTGCAGCCTCTCATGAATCAGTGGTCAGGGTTACATTTGTGGCTTGGGTTTAAATCCTCTGTGATGCCACCCCACATTTGAGAGACTGTGGCACTGAACAATCCTAATATTTGCCCCCCCCAGGATAGGCATGCCCATCCTTCCTCTGCCAGCTCCAGTAGCTGCCCGAACCACTGATCGAACTCAGGTCGCTTGAGTCATATTCAGGGTTTTATTCCATTATGCAAGTGGTGCTGGCCACAGCAATGTTTTGAAAACAAAACAAAGTAAGAATCCCACAGGCAGGAAATCAAGAAAAAAAGAAACACGGTGGTCAAGCTAAGTATACAATGTGTAGTTAACAAAGAGTAAACACCTACTGTATGAAGGGATGACGGAAATAAAGAGAAAGACTGAAGAAACGAAAAAATAACGGATGGAATTCTGAGACACAGTATGCATTATATAAGAAAAATGCTGGGGAAAAGGCTAGCTCCTGCTTCAAAGACAGTGACTCAGTAGGGCTGCAGCAGTTAAATGTTGCTACATATGATGCAACAAACTGGCAGGGACTACATCTCCAGATGAGTATCCCAGCATGAATAACACTGCTAGCACAATTCTGAAGCAGGCGCAGTGTAAGAATGTAACAAAGCTGTCTAATGAAGCTGCATGAGAACACAATTAAAGAGATGCAACAAAATGAGAGAGAGATGACGGTGCTCCTACACAAACACAGGCAGATAACATTTGACCAAGTCTATTTAGCTGAATCTGATGATGTTGAGTCTGAAAATGCAGTCATGTACCTACACTCTTCAAAAAAAGTGTAATCTAAAAAGTGAAGAGCACATAATGAACAGAGGTAATGAAGACGACAGTAAATCAGCCTGCAGCCCCCCCCGGCACCATCATTTTAGCAGGCTGTGCCAGCCACAACACTAATTATTGAACTTAAAGTCACACTACCTTGCAGTAAACATGATACTTGGTATTCTAGGTAAAAAAGAATCCCTTTTACTCTGAGGTTGTACATGTAAACATCAAAATTATGAGTATACAGTCATCACAATGGGAATGACAGGGCTGTAGCATCCACCCACCTTCACAAAAGGATTTACTTTTTTCAGTTCAGCATACATTCAAGAACTGTTATTAACGTAAAAACTGTTATACTGCAGTTCAGCAATTTGGGATGTTTACAGTTAGGGACTTGTTATGAAATATGAACACATTTGCCATCAACCTGTTAGCAAATAGAGTTACAACTTCCCCAATAGAGTATATACACTTTACATTTAAGAAGAGAATATTAGCTTTAAGTTTGCATACATTTACCTGCGCTCTCTATACCTATTTTTATTTCATCATATATTATACCCCACAGAAATTGAGTAAGAATACTCAACGTGGAGGGGGGATACAGGACCACCCAGAATCATTCCAAGGTCAGACATCACATTCCAGTAACAAATGAAGGACAGTCTGTTTAGTGATAGAAGGACTGGGGTGACTGATGTTAATGGATGACAGAACATGCATCTAGCCTGAAAAGAATGCAGCTGAAAAGTTATTAACATAAGTGGGGTTCAAAATGAAAAATTTGTAAATATTTTTGTTTCTTCCTTCGGAGCACTTACAGAAGGGCATGGAGAGAGAAGTTAAACTGTACCACTTTATAACAGACAAACTTGAAAATGAGCCATAAAAGGCATTTCAAAACACAGGACTGGATTCATTAATAGCACATCAACATGGCGCAGAGCTAACACTATAGATGCAAATAAGGGTCTATATTAGAACATCGAAGTTTTAAAACTTTGAATGTTCTAATATCGAACCCTATTCAGCGAAAACTGAAAATATCAAAGCAACAGAAAACCAAATTTTTTCCTAGGGAAAGAATTTGGCTGTCCATTTCTGTTGCTTCAGTATTTTTAGCCCTGTGGTGGAAAGTTACGGGTTGGCTTCAGGTAAGTGTGCGATTGAGTGCAGATTAGGTTAGTTAGGGTTAGGGTGCAGGTTAGGTATGTTTGATTGTGTGGATGTGAGGGTTAGGGCGGGTTAGGTGAGTTAGGGTTAGGGCTTAGGTGAGATGAGTGTGCGATAGTGACAGACCTTAGGGATAGGGTTTGGGTTAAGGTAAGTGGATAGTTAGTGGTGTGTGTATAGTTTAGTGTGGGGTTAGGTGTAAGATTTTAGGTGTGTGTGTGTGGATTGTTGTTTGTTTGGTGTACTTGTGTTGTGTGTATGTGTTTTGGAACAGCAAATTTTTTCTCTAGAAAAAAGTTCTCTGTTCTGTATGTTCGATGTTTTCAGCTTTCGCTGAATAGAGTTCGATATTAGAACATTCGAAGTTTTGAAACTTCGATGTCCTAATATAGACCCGCAAATAATGCAGCAGTGCTAATTAGACATGAATAATGAAGTAGGCAGAAATTGCACAAGTAGCAAGACCTCTGTGCTCAAGGCGGATGATGGCAAAGTAGAGAGGAAACTACTCTGTAAACAAAGCAAATCAACATAGCTGACAGTCTATGGAGGAAGGCAAATCTATGACCTCATGTCACATTGTCTGAAACTCACAGGAATGTGAATTAGAAACACAGTCATACAGCCAGACACCTACAGTAAAGGCTGCCAGTGTGTGCATCAAAGGTAAAACAGTAAAAGCATTGGCTAGGTGTCTAGCTTGTCGGTTCATTACAAAGGAGTGAAAAGGTGAGTACAGGACAGCAAGAAATGTAAGGTAGCAAACAGGGGAACACTGTAAGGTAAAGAAGACTGGAGGATGCCTTTTTGTGGGAAAGGGACCCCATTTTATATACAAAGGGAAAGAGACAAGGGAATAATGAAAGGAACAATGGGGAGGAATGGAGAATAAGGCAGGCAGAGGGGGCACACAGGCACGCGAGTGCACACACACACATACACACACACAAAACGCCACATACAAAAAGCGTAAATGTGGACACAAAAGTGGGAGAGACCAATACACATAAAAAATTGAGAGAAACTGATAAGGATAGAATGAGCTACAGGCAGCTTTCCAGCTGCCAAATGATCCCAGGGAACACTACTGCCACTTGGTAGGTGGTGGTCATGGGTACGAGTGGTCAGTGGCAGGTGACACACACAGCAGTGGCGACCTGATGGCATCAGCTAGCAGGACTAGTGATTCTACTACCTGCTTCAAGAGGAGCTGCTGAACGGCAATCCAGTGGGTCATCAACTGGTCACTCACAGCCTCCACTACTCATGCCAGGTCCAGCACAGTCAGGGCCAGCTACTGGGGTGGGCCACCTGTCTGGAATGGGTCAGAACTCTCATCAGGTGAGGCACTCCAACTTCATTCACCAGCTTAAGCCATGACTTCAACCAGGGTATCAACAGGCCATGGCTGACTTATCCGTGGCCTGTTGGCCAATGGTGTCCTGCAAAAGGGAGACAAAAGTGAGAAATCCAATACAGTGATGAGAATCTAGAGATGATACAGCAGATATAAGCCAAGAGAGGACATGGATGTCATTAACCCTGCCACAGTTATACGGCAGGGACTTCCCTCCTCAACAGGGAAAACAGGAGTTGTGTGTCAGCAGTGACCAGATAAATATAACAAGTCTGCAAACAGCCTAAGCAGGCAAGAAAGGGTAGGCCACTCTGCAGGACTTGCAGCTGGCCTATTTCCTACTGCCAGCATCTTGCTGCTGGGGAACAATTGGGCTGATAGGACTTTCTGGGAGGAACAAACAGACTGTAGGGCTCTTGCCTCACGCAGAGATATCAAACTCCTGCCCATGCAGAATGAATGAGTCAACTATGTTCAGGTTAGTGCAGCCATCAGGAAGGGTCATGCAGAATTAGAAATGGAGATTACAAACAAACAAAAAATAAGCTGCCTGATTTTATTCATACAGGAGAAGAGACTGAACCATACCATCTTACAGAACCACATATCTGATGCTGCTGCCTCAGTCACGGCATCAGCAAATTAAAGGTACAGTGGACTTCGGTACTGGTCTTAACCAAATCTTCCTTGACCAAGGACTCAGGAACGGTTGCTAGCTTAGCCAGCTTATAATTCACAAGAAAAAGTTCCAATGGGGCTAAGACCATCCTCTTGCTCAACCTGCTCAAAAGCCTTGGGCTGTTTATCAGGCAGTGAGGTGGAAAAGTGATGTTGTCCTCAGATTAATTCTGGACCAAAGAAACATACAGGAGTCTACAATGTGTGGTATGTAATTCTTTCCACTCTGCTGGTGACTCACAGACAGCATCCACTATATTGGGAGAAGTAGTTCACTTGTTTCCAGGCTGCAAAAATAACATCCTCATAGATAAGCTCTATGAGGAATATGATCCAGGGTTACTTTTCTTTCTTCTTCGCACACTAATTAAGACATTTCTGGGACAAAAGAAAGAGGGGCACAGGTCAGCCCATACAGACTTCAGAATTCTTCCAAAGAAATGGTAATCTGGTCGGAAGATGTAGGAAGGCAGGATTTTGTTCTTATGCCCAACCAAGGGTACAGATTCAGAATATGAATTCCCTTCTCAGAACAAACAGAGAAATCTAAGATCTCTGCATAACCTTGTTCCAGGGTGAGGGTACCTGTGCCTGAATTACACTTGGTGACTGATTAAGTGCCTAAGACCAACTAATGGGACACTGGTCCTAGAAGAAGAGCTCATTCGAGGCAGAAACAGCTGGTAAAGCTAGGGAAGCACAAGGGACTGCATCTGGTGATATTCAACAAGACTGCCCTCCCACAGCTGCAAGGACAGGTCACAACAGATTGCAAACAGTTGATGCACATCTATAATTTAGGCCTGTTCTCCTAGTGCAAAAATACCCAGCATGTCTTCCTCAATCTAGGCTGATGAGCCCTGCTGGACTATAAGGGAGGTCTACTGAGAAGTCCTTGTTCCACGGTGCTCTCACCAAGCTGTACACAGGGACTACAAGGAGCCCACCAAGGACACAGGCTGGATACAGTATGTTTCAACTGTTCCACAGTGGTACCTGTGGTGGTGTAGACATGCTGGAATACATCTTCCCAAGTGGATACTGGGCATGCATCGCTTATTGGGCCCTCATCATTGACTGGTATAAGATCACTCTTTCATTAGATCAGCACAAGCTGGCAGAACATGAGGCCAAATCAGTTGTGGTGAAGAACAACTTATCTGGAGATGGGTGTGAGTTATGTTTATCCTTCTTCTCTGATGTCTTTTAGTACTCCCACATCATTTGGGATCACAAGCGAGACCCTCCTGCTGATTACTGTGTTGTACACCTTTAAATGCAACCATCTCAAGTCAGGTATGCTTCAAACTCCTCTTTTCTTCTGTATCTGGGTGTCCAGACTGAAATGTTGGCAGTGACAGTATTTGCTCTCATGCTCCTACCTGGGCATTAGAGGGAGTGGTACTGCGGAGTCTGACTCATGGTCTGCAAGCTGCATAAAAAACTTCAACATCTTAGGTACTGAATGGGCAAAACTTTCATGAACATAAGCAAGGAAATCTGAAATATACAAGCAGCAGCAAAAAAAAAAAAAAATATTCCAGCAGGTAAGCATGCTCACCACATCTAATGTATGAGATGCTATGCATCACTGGGCACTGGGATGACAGAGAAAAAAAACAGTTATACAAATTGTATCAGGAGAGAAAATTCCAGCAGTTACTGCAGAAGGCTCCTATGTCAGATCTTAGTCTTCTCACTTTTTACTTCAGCTAAAACAAGGATCTGAAAAGGTTGGGGCTAGGCTTTCTAATGTATCTATATAAGACACTGAGGAGAAACCATGATACACATTTGGTCTGCAGAACATCAAGTTCTTGATATATTTACAAAGACAGCCTGAGCTCTGCATCAAATGTACGAGATACAGCCCAGAGCCCCTGAAATGTCCATATGAAATGCGGAGCCCTGGGCCCCAGTGTAATTGCATAAAATATACATTCCAGAGCCCAAGATGCGTTTGACTGATGTGAAGCCCAGAGCGCCTGAAATATCTGTATAACATGTAAAGTACAAGGTCCCTGATGTGTCTACATAAGCTGTACAGCCCAGGGTTACTAATGTATATGTAAGAGACATACAGCTTATAGCCACTATGTACCCAAGTTGTAGAAGCCAGGGTCTCTGACATATCTAAAATACAGAAATGCTTGTACCTTGTAATACCATTTGCATGAGACTGTAAACCGAAAGAGCTATCAGGACAGTGTAGTTCTGCTTACCAGCAAGTTCCATTGATATATTTGGCGACAATACTACCTGCACACTACTGCAGCTGTAGTTGCTCTTTGAAAGCTTAGTGACCAATGGGGCCCGCCCAACAAGTAAGACTTGGGTGGAGCCCATCTCTTGATGTCACCATCTGACACTTTGGGATAAGTATCAGGGGGGTCAGCATGTTCAGAACGTTGGGGTATTCACAGTTTGGTTCAATGTAACTAAAGATTTATAGAAGGTCTAGTTCTTCAGAAATTTGGGGTACCAGTGTGTGAGACATGACTTTGAATAGTATTTTGAAAAAACATACAGACAGAAACAGCATTTGCATACATTCCTGACAGCTGCATTACTGTTGGAGGGTGGGGACAAAACTCCCAACACCTTCCATCCTGAGATCTTTACTCTTTTCACCCCAGAACTTTTAACAAATTCTGATGTTGCAGCCCATCGCAGGAAAAGGGATCACTAAACAAAGGCTAAGTTCAATTAATCCCTCTCCTCAGTCTAATATTACTATGTACCTACAGTTTTCTAATACATATTTCTTAAGTCAGTTTGCTATGTTAAGTGACTTCTTAATATTTGTTGTAGTCTTATATATTTGCTGATTTCAGCCTTACAAATAGGTGTTCATAATTTTTCTCAATGCAACGTGGTTATGATGTTAGTAAAGACACTCCCATGGTCCAGTCCACTTACCTGTACAAAATAAATGCAAAATCAAACCATTCAATTAAGTTTTTTTTAGACAAATGTATGACCCTATACCAATTTTTGCTCCAGATTCATGCACAGATAATTTGATACAGCTGCAGTACAACTTGCAATGCTAAGGTGAAGACGATCACAGCATCCCAGTTCTGGGACAAAACAGCACATTCTCTACTTTCCATGGGCTGCTGTGAGGGTAACAGCCTAGTAAGTCATGTCTCAAATTCCAGAAAATCAGCAATGCCGTATCAGTCCTGATCTCTGTCTACTATCAATAGAGTTTGGATTCTGCCTCTGTGTATGCCCATATGGGTTCTCCCAAGATACTCTCATCTCCTCCTACCCCCCCCCCCCCAAAAAAAAAATAAAAATAAATGTTGGCTTATTGGTTGCACTACCACATGCTACTAGCACTGAGCTCTGTGGTATCCCACATTTGAAGGAACAAGCAGTTCAAAAGCTATAACTAACACTCAACCTGCTGTATTCAGCCAACCTTGGTCATTAAACCAAAGTCCACTATGTTGAGAGTCAGAAGTGGTCTACGATTCAAAAGTTTTGGATAAGTCCAGAAAGAGGATTCCTTTGGTCAGCTCGGCTCTTTAGCCATGGCCCACTAGCATTAATGCAGTGTGAGAAAGTTTCCCTAGAGTGCAGTAAATGCTGATTATCTGACAAGATTCAAAATATGTAGAGGGCTAAAGGTGGACTAGTTTCTCATGTATTTTGGCCAAAATATTCTACAGGGATATAAGCCTGCAGTCGCTTGGCTGGCTTACTCATCTAAGCACCCCTTACCAGACAAAGAGCACTATTTGCTCACAGAAAATGTTAAGAGAAATGGAACCCAACAAATTCTGATATAACCTGTTCTGCACAGATGCTAAAAACATTACAGGGAGGTATCAGGTTTTAATTTGCAGAGAAATCAGAAAGCATTCCTTCTGATAAAACCCTTTAGAAAATTAGGTGATCCAGTAGTAGGTAACCTCTAGGATGGTTTAGCAAACAAAAATCTCAAAGAAAAAAGTGGTCTATAAAGCACTATGCCAAACTGAAATGTAGTTCAAGCCATCTTCAACAAAATATGCCACTTCACAGTCAAATCTCCTCATTGGCAGCACTACAATATATTCCTTAAGAAGGTAAAATGGATGCCTGTGAAACAAAATGCTAACCTCCTCGGCCCATAACTACTTAAACTTTTACAACTGGATACTCCATCTCTGCTCTCCACTGAATTCATTACAAACCTACCCCTTACAACCTGAGATCACTCTAACCCAGGCCCAGTTTTCCAAACCTCAAATCACAGTTTCTCTACACTTGCCTCCAAACTATGGCAATCTCTCCTAAAGGAACTCTCCACCTATTCCAAGTTCCGCCCACTTTTCAAATATTATCTTCATAAACAGAGCAAATGCACTGCAGAGGGACATACTACTCAATTAACCCAATTAACCATGTAGCATTGCATTACTCTTAATCTTGCTACAGATCTCTCTCACACTTAACTACGGGCAGCTCACATCTGCATACATGTACATGATCTTATTGCACTGCAGTTTTAGGATACTTTTGGACTGACAACATTGCTTGTAATTACATTACTAATTAACTGCACCCATTTACTACCTACTTGTTACCTCATTGTACTATGCAACCTGGACTGAGCCTAAAACTGTTCAAATCTGATCAGTGCTCTACTCTGGTAAACAAACATACATACGCACATAAATCATTAAAACTGTTGCTACACAGTGAGCACTGCAATAATAAAAAAATACACATTTTCAACCAACGGAATTACTTCGGCTGTTTTCACACATCACCTTTCCTCATACCTGCATATTCAATATTAAATGAATATACAAACTTTGCAAGGGCAAGACTTGACCTTTCTATCTTGCATGCAAACATCTTGCCTTTTCAAGTTGCCTATAACGTTAAACATACTGACAACATTCAAGTTCACCAGGACTTCTAAGATGGCTGCACAATGAGTAACAGCTTAATTCTAGCTCTCTCAGTGTGAGAACAGAAACTTAACAGAGAAAGCCAATGAACCTAGATTTCTGGGTAAATTTTAGTAACTGGCTAGTAAGTGCACTGCCAGGATACCAGGAAAAAAGAAATACAGAGGACCTGAAGGAAAATCAGCTACAAAAGACGTCAAAAAGCACTGACTGGGAAAAGTACTGTAGATGTTCAGCAAAAAGCAGTGCAAGCTCCAGACATAACCTCCACTAACCTAGAGGAAAGTATAAGACAACTGCATATAGACCTGACTAAAATAAATGAAACAGATGGGAGTACATCAAGGCAAACAATAAAAGGTTGGGAAAAATGGAAGATGCTTTAAACAAATATTCAGATGAGGTGATAAAACTGCAAAACTCCGAGGTCAAAATGAAGAAAAGGCTGGCTGAATATGAGACTGCACAAGAAGAGATGTTTCAAAAAATAATAGAATTACAGGACAGAGCACATAGGGAAAACCTGAGATTTTCTGCTGTACCCCAGAATCTGGAAGGAACAGACTGTATTAATTTTATGAATGCACAAATAAGCAACTGGACTGGTACTCCAGAACATGAATTGTTAATTGAAAGGGCACATTGTGTGTATGCTGCAAACCTGGCTATGAGAAAGCAACCTCGATTTTTAATAGTAAAGATGCACTCTTACCAGCAGAAGGACCTGATTCTTAGAAAACTTTGGCCGAAAAACAAAATACTGAAAGTGGAAGACAGCAGATTGTTTTTGGTGAAAGACTACTTAATGTACACCAGGCATAAGAGGAATAAATTTATTCCACTATTCAGGGAATGTTGAGAAGCAGGTGGGAGACTCAAACTGCTGTACCCCGCTATCTTCAAAATTTCTTTCCCTGGAGGAACAAAAGCATCTTTTGATGTAGTACATGCTAAGGAAGAAATACAAAAGTTAGTCCAACATAAAGAAAGCTTGAGCAGTGAAACAGAAGAAGATTCTTTTTCTTGTTCCTCTGGTAATAAAAACACAGAAACTGTGTCAGTGAAACCTTTTCTAGTGTCTTCAACAGAAAATGTTAGAGAGGGAAAAAAAGTACAAGAATTGACTAGAAGAACTGAGAGTACATTGGAAATGAAGAAGAGACAACGTTTGGGAGAAGGAGATAAACAGGAACACAACAAGAAAATCTGGAAGTATTGGACTTTGTTTAACTTTTAGGGGACTCTAAAGCATATGCCCTACTTCATGTCATTAACGTTCAGGAAAAATACTAAGGAGAGGGGAAGAGGAGGGAGAAAGTTAACTAAGTAAAACATTTTTTTTTTCTTAACAGTACTGTTTAAATTGTGCAAAATGTTCTTTGCATGTTATAAAGAAAAGATTTTTTCAGTTATTTTTAAATGTAACAGGAATACTAATGTAAATAGGTGCTCTTATTTTTTTTCTTTTTGTTTATTTCTCCCTTCTTCTCTCTTTCTCCTTGTTGAATTTTATGAAATGTAAGCACGGCAATGTAATAAAAAAGATCTGGTTAAAAGAGCACGACAAAATAAAAAATTGTGTGCTTTTTCTCATTCTTGCATAGTGAAATGACTGAGTTAAGGCCATTAGCTTAATCTAATAAGTTTTATGAGAAAAAAGTACATAATATTGATTATTATAAGACTTTTTTTCTAGTAAACAGCTATATGTCTGGTTTTTATGTATCTAGCAGACAATCTGATAAAGAGAAATGGCATGGAGAGAATGTTTTCTGAAAGCATTCAAGTGTTTTCCCAACTGCGAGAGCTATAAAGATAAGACAAAACCAGACAGCACTTAATAGAACCACAGGCTATACCATGTGTCTTAGCATGGATAACCTTTCTTTTATGTTAGCTCAAGTCTGTGTCTGTCAGTTTGGAACATTTGTTCCTATTAGGATGGTAAAACTTCAATATTTGAAGATGTACACAGTTTTTATGTGTTATTAAGTTAATAGGTTTTAGGGGGGTATTGGTTGTGTGCATATATTTTTGTTTGAGGGTTTTCAATAAAACAAAAAGTTCTGTAAGATGTGACACAGGCTCACATGAAGATGACAAACATTGTATAAAAGATTAACCTGCCAAACAGTACATCATGCATGTAACACAAAAGCTGAAACTAGACATTTAACAAATAAGATGTTATACATAAAAGGTGGGAATAGTCATCTCTCAAGAATATGGTGCTTTCTATACTGTCTTTAAACTTGAGTGGTCTCACAAATAAAATATAAAAAAGAAAGAGTAGTGAACTATATTAAAAATGTAGAGTGCAAATAACTATGCTACAGGAGACAAACTTAGAATGAAATGAACATGTGAATTTGATAAAGAAAGTTTTTCAGGAGGGTTTCTCACTGGAATACCTGGAGCAAAGGAAGAGAGAAGTACTTATATTACTTGCAAGAGGAGTGCCAATAGTAACATAATAGTAATAGAAGAGGATAAAAAAAGACAATAATGGCAGATTTGTAGTACTAAGGAGCTACTGGCAAGGGATAAGGATTACACTGGCATGTTTTTATATTCAACTGAAAACTGCTATAATGGAGCTTATGAAAATTCTGGGAGAAATAATCATCTTTCAGCAAGGAATATTAATTATAGGTGGGGACTGGAATTTGATTTTCAATACTGAAGATGTGAAGGGTACCCAGAAGACAAAATATAACAAAGGTAGATTTTTAAAGAATTTTGTGGCACAGAAGGTGTGAATTCAGTACTAGGAGTGTGGAGTGAATTTACATTACTCCCCAAGATACAAAAGCTGGGCTAGACTAGACAGAATTTACATTTCACGGGAACATGCACTTAATTGAAGGTCTTAATATGTACCCAATAACTACTTCGGATCGTGCGCCAATAACAACCAAAAAAAAAACACACAGGATAATGAAATAAAAAAATGAGACACTGGCGCTTTCCTACGTATCTGTTGAAAAGATAGGAATTTAAGGAATGGGTAGTGGCAATTATTCAGGAGCCATTAGAGAAGGTAAAATTAAATTTTGTCTGAAAATATAGCCAGGATGTGGGGTAAAATTAAGGTGGAGTTTAAAAATAGGGTGGAAATAAAAGAAAGGGAGATATGGTTAAGAAGTACCGATAGCCTGGAAGAAAGCGCTGGTAGCTGTAATACCTAAAGAGGGTAAAGATCCATCACATCCAGCTTCATACGGGATCAGTTCAATACTAAACCATGATTATAAAGTGTTTATGTCTATAATCACTAACAGAACAGCAAATGTGGTGCCAAAATTGATAGATATGGCTCAATTTGGTTTTGTGGAGGGGAGGCAAACATTTGAGAACATTAACAGAACACTGATGATCCAGAGGGAAGCAGAAAGTTAGAAAATACCACTGTTGTTGGTTGGTCTTGATGCAGAGAAAGCATTTGACAGAGTAATCTGGGACTTTATAAGCAGAGAAATGGAAGTATCTGCTTTCCCTAATAAAATTATAAGGTTGATTAGGAGGATATATGAGGGATCGGAGGTGAAAATGAATGTGGGTGGAGTCCACTCTGATAATCGCTGCTTGAGCAGAGGAACCAGGCAGGGGTGTCTCTCTCTCTCCCCTTTGTTATTTACAGTATATTTAGAACCACTGGCAGAGAAAATAAAGGACTCAGAAATTCAAGGATTTAATTGGTATGGTTGTCAAGAAAAGCTGGCTCTATTTCCAGATGTCCTTATTTTATACCTGACAAAACCAGAAAGGGACATTACAGTTCTGTGGAACATATTGAAACAGTTTCAAATCTTTTTGGGATACAAAATTAATGAAGATAAAACAATGACAATAGTGGTCAACTATGTAACCACATACAAATTGGTTCAGCAACATCCATACTTATGGGGACATGATAAAATGAAGTATTTAGGAGTATGGATTAAAAATAACTCTGGTGTGGCAGCTAAGGATATGTGCAAAGAGACTAAACAAAATATAATACAAAAACTGAGAAAATGGAAGCTCTGTTATACTGATATCGATAGTAAGATGCACTCAGTTAAAATGTTTTTAGTCCCTTCAATCTTATACACAGGTCAGGCATATTTTAACCAACCAAAAGAGAAGCTATGGATAGCAATTAATAAAGAGCTGAAGGATTTTATCTGGGAGGGGAAGACAGCAAGAGTCAAGTGGTATAAGCTTACTCTTCCAATAGAACAGGGCAAAATGGGATTAACAGACTTGAAGGGGTATTTCAGAGCAACACAGTTAAGGCTCCTATACACGGCACAAGCAGAAAGCTATAATTCAAAGTGGAAAGAGATGATGATGAAACGGGGGAAGCACAAGAAACAAGGAGAGACTTGGATTTTGGATGTATACCTTTAATGAGAATAACAACAATCATACAGAATATTACATTCCTAAAGGAGCAGAAAGTATACTAATAACTAAGCCAACACAGGAATGGAGAAAGGAGATTCTTCCAATAGGGATGACTGCAATTAGGGATACAGACAACAGACAAGAGGGGGCTGGAATTTACTGGAGAAAACTGGCAAAGGAACCAATGTATTGGGACCAAATAACTAGAGAGGGAAAGGCGACAGAATGGGAAGACACTAAGAACTTACTTGGACTGCTGTTAGAGATTGCCTTTCCTATCAAAGGATTGATACCAGAGTATAGGCAAAGAGAAAGAAATAGGGGGGGGGGTCCTACACAAAATTCTAGCACTGGTAGAGTTTTTAGTAGAACCTAGAACAGAAGTTGCAGTTAAGAAAGGAACAATTCATACAGCATACAAAATATTGCATGATAGCTATAAGAATCAATCAGAAGAGGTTAGAAAGGATCGGGAAGAGAGACTGTATAAGCAATTCACAAAGAAACAAAAGTGTGTGTGTGTGTGTGTGTGTGTGTGTGTGTGTGTGTGTGTGTGTGTGCGTGCGCGTGTCTCCCCCCAAATATGCAATAAAGTCTAGAAGATTTAGGATCTTTGCATGGAAGCATTTACATTGGTATTTTTATACCCCAAGTAGACTCCAAAGAATTTTTCCTCGGGTTGACAATAAATGTTGGCGGTATGATGGGGAAGAAAGAATGTCGGACATGCTGAGTGAGAAAATTGGTGTAAAATAAGGAAATATTTTTGAGTGACGATACAGAATTGGAATTGCCTAGACATAGTAAGACCTTGCTGAGTCTAATTATGATGGCTGCCAAAAAACAATTACTAGAAAATGGAAATCGAAGTCTAAATCAACTGGAATTGGGATCTTTAGAAAACAGTAGGAGCAGATTACATAGGAAAAAATGGGAAGTGTGGGATCAATTCATGCAGAAAAGGAATGAGGTTTAAATGAAGGCAGGAACTGAATGAGCTATGTAATGGTTGCCTGACAATTAAAAAAAAAAAGATTCAAGTTAATCAGGAAACAAGGTTTGAACTCAGCACTTGCTAATGTAACTGAAAGATGGAGGACGCAGGACTTTCTCAGTACATAGGAATAGTTGACAAGTGATCACAGGGACCATAAAATGCCTGCTATATACATCTTTAAGCAGATACACTTACATTTCTTGCCACCATTTACAAGTATTTAACAGTGCTCACCTCCAAAACTGAGTAAGGCCATACATATGCCTGGTGTAAATTTGTGTGTATCCATCCAGTCATCAAAACTAACCTTATTATTTAACCTGTAGTAATAATTCCATAGGTTGGGAATTCATTGAGTGATTTATTATTTGGTGGAGATTTAGGTTCCTAATGCAGGTGTTTGTAGAATCACTGTTTTTTTCAAAGAAATAGGAGGTCAAAACAAGATTGGACCTTTTATGCCTTGAAAAGCAAGTCACTTCACATGGGTGCAACTAGTAACTACTGAATGGAATGACTAACATCTCAAGACAGCCAACAGATTGTAGACATTTCATTGTCTTGGTTGCAAATTTTTGGGGCCCTTCCAGTTCAGTGATATGTTTGGATTTGTACATACCAAAGGGGACACTGTATTCAGTGATGGGCCTGATAGTGAAACAATACAGTGGTAGGATGACTTCTTTGGATCTTGAAGATACTCTATTGGAAATTAACCGAGTTAGCTAGAAGGATTTTCTGGAGCTGTTTAGTACCAGTGGATAAGCAGTGCCATGCTTACAGACATAACCAAACTTGGTCAACCACACTTCTGGGGATACTATTTTGGAAGTCTGCAAAATAAATGTCAAACATGAGATGGCTCAGAGCTGACCTCTGTGGTATCACACTGTTACAGTTTTACATTCAGACAAGGTACCAAAAATGTTCACAACTTGGGATCTGCTGGATACTCAATTTGCAAATTAGCTAACAATGTATGGGTTACATTAAGTTTGTTTTTCAATAATACCATCATGGGGTATACTGTCAAAAGCCTTGGCTAGGTCAAAATAAACAGCTTGCACAGAGTGACCACTGCTCATATCCTCTATAACCTTTTCAAAGAAGTTTACTAGCTTCAGGAAACAGGACCTGTCCTTCACAAAACCCATCTTTTTGTGGTCTAGATCAGTTGTCTGTATCTGCAAAAATAAATGTGTTCTGCTACGATACATTCCATGCCTTTACAATATAAGGCTAAAAAAGCTGAATGGTCTATAATACATTGTCTCTGTAGAAGGACCATCCTGGTGTAGTGCCATCACAGTGGTTGTTTTCCAGGCATCAGGCACAAACTCTGTGGATAGGCTGAGGCTGAACAATTTAAGCAGAGGCTTGGGCAGTGCACACTTGGCACTGATGAGAATGCATGTATGGTCCCATGAAAATATTATATTTACCCTGTGACAGTGATTCTAAGATGTGTTCCAAGGTGACTTCATGTGATACTATGATGCATGACTGCATTTTCCGATATTAGTCCTTAATTTCCTGACATAATTGTAAAAAGACTAGTAGTTTCCTTTTGTATCTGCAGTGACCTTAAGCTCATGCTCCACTTAACATTTTCTTATATTTCAGTGTGGTCTTCAGGTAGGGGATGGAGAGTTCTTCTAGCTTTTCATTGTTCTACTTCTTTTGTTATACAATTTATTAATATGGAAGTCCCACCAGATAGGTTTATTCCTGTATTTACTACTATACTTTAGGTGGACAGGTACTGATTTGTCTATGCCACGTTTTGGGTGCTGGTAAAAGTCAGAGGTGAATGTGGCAGCCCTCTCAGTTGGGTCCATTTTCAAGAGATTGCTGAGAATCTTGGACAGGTCTTCTACAAGCTGAAGAAGAACTGCACAATTAAAGTCACTAAAAGTGTTTTCATTTGGTGATGGGGTAGCACCACTAGGCCTGATAGAAAAGATAACTGACTTGTGGTCAGATTTAACCAGGGATTAGGAGTGTACAGGCAGGGGATAGGTTAGAAAGGACGAACTCAAGGACATTAGAGCCTTTAGTGGGTAAGTTTTAAAATTTCCTCCAGAGTACTGGTAATAAAGTCTAGGAAGTTCTGAGTATATCCATTGTAGAGGTGTAAGTGTGGCAATCAAAGCTTAGACAATTTAAGCACCCTTGCAAGAAGGTATTTTGTTTGATACTGAACTACTCAATGGTATTAACGTAATGTCTGTGATCTCTGGGGGACACTGATGGGGATCTGTAGCTAGAAATGGTGATTTAGATCTCCAGGAGCTCTACATTGTGGTTATAGGTAACTGACAGTGAGGTAAAAAAAAATAATTCCAGAATTTTCTGTAGTTATGAATTTTATTTCATTAATCAGAATTGAATAAGCACCTCATCATTTAAAGTGTTATCTTCAGCTATTTTGGTAAGTACTATTTGTGTAACCCTCCTGTACACATATGTTGCCATCCTTACTAGTGTGTGCGTGTGGGGGGCAAGCAATAAACACTAAATTAGTGGCCCAGACAACCCTGGCTTGATTAGCAGATGCAGGGAAGAAGTGAGGTAAGTCATAAAAAGCCCCCCCCCCCACTGGATATAAGTCAGCGAGACACCCCCCCCCCATGGCTTTCTTAAGTTCTGTACCAGCCCCAGTCCTATTAAAGAAAGTCCATGTGTTAGTAGGTGGCTAGCAGACCCGGTGATGGGCGTGGAGCACTGGGTAGGGTGATGAAGAATGATGCAGAGTGGAAGACACAAAAAAAAACATGATTGTATTCAGGTTCACTAAGGCATTAACATCAACTTAAATGCAAGAGTTCTAAAACAGTAAAGCACACAAAATGATATCCGAGATATGTCTCAACCTCTTAAACGCAAAAAATCTGGACAAAGCCTAACAGAATTGGGGGACAAAGGCTCATAAATAGGGGCAGATTTAAACTTAAAAAGTAGTTAGAATAACAGGATTTGTCTTAGCATGCATTTTTCTGAAGGATATGAAGTTTGAAACACAAATGTATATCATTATTTAGAGACTTCAGTCCTTAGATCATCCCAGTGATTTGCCAGAAAATCACAAATTCTATGAGGAACAGATCAAAAATATGAGGCGAAAGTCTGTACAGTTGAGAAGTATGCGGCGAGATGTACAATGCACCTGAGCAAAGCCATTTAACCCCATGTGTCCTTGCATAATTTCATCCCAAACTAAACTGAAAAAAAAAAAAGCCACCGCAAATAAATGCAACTCAATGGATTGTCATATTTTGGAATGCTACAAATTCCACAGGATCTATTCCTAACTACACAAATATTACACAATAGAAAAAAGAGTCCACTGAAGTTTATGTAAAACTATTTCTAACAAATTTACTTTTACTGGCAAGCAAGTCTTAATGCAAAAATAATGTAGAAAGAACATTTGGTTAGATAATTTGTTTAAATATACAACCTTAGCATCTGTTGTGATAACTGCTCACTCATATACAAATTAAAGACCACACAATTCCCCAATCAATACACTTTATATATATGTGTTATCTCAACTTAAACACTCAGGACATATGAAAAAGTAGTGGAAAGAACCAATAACTTTGTGACAGTAGAGAAAAAAAAACAAGTATATTTACTTCATTTTATTAAATAAATGTTATACTTGAAATAATTAGGCAAATCCCTGTTTGCAATATCTCAAGGATTCATAAACTACAAATCAGCACACGCAAAAACAAATAACTATTTAAAATAATCACTTACCAATAACTACAAAATACCCCTGTGAAAAAAATGACTACCATCCTGTCATTCAACTATGCTGTTATCCCATGTGTCATATACTTAAGACATTTTCTTGGAGTAAGTATTACAAAACTCACTGAACCATTCATCTGCGTAACCGCCTCTTGCTGGGTGTAAAGTGTGTATTAACCTAAGCTTAAGCTCCTTTCTAAATAGCTACTTAAACATAACACAGGAAGGTTTTGACTTCCTCACATCTCTCAGCACCAACCTCTTTAGGAATGTAACATACAAATAAAATATCAGAGACCTCTCAGCAACCTTATTTTATGAACTTCATTCACTCCAAGTTTAAAAAAACTGTTAAGACTGTGTAATGGGTGGAGACTGCGAAAGTCAAGACCCCACAATATTCTTATTTGAATGTTAAAAATCAAACTATTAATCTAGGAATAGAATAAACAATACCTCAGATATTTTGTTAGACTAAAATCAACATGCTCTGCTGTTGAACGGTTTCCACAGTCATGTGTATTTGTTTCAATTTCTATCAGAAGCATTTACTGTCTTGGAAGGCAGAGACTCAGTCAACCGACTTTCGGGTGTCTGCCCTACCTTCTTAAGTCATTATCTAGGGGAATTGTGTGTGACTCTCTTGAATTTCTGCAACTTGAATTCATCTTTCTAGTTTTCTGGATCCCTTTAACACAGCTGTGTTTACAGTCTTGTGTTTTCTGGCTGCCCTGTACCTATAACTCTATCAATCCTACATTTGCACTCAAAGTTCCTGCATTTCTAGACATAATAAGCTCCTGCTTCTACTGGTTCCACTGCCCAAAAGCTTTCAGCTGTCTGGAATGGGATAATGCATACTTTCCTGTGATGGTGCTGTTTTTATGACTTTTTCTAAGTCTCATGTTAAAATGTCAGCATGTGATCCAGACTCTCACTACTGCTCTAGCTGTCACTTTATCCATTCAGCAATACAGCACTGATTTTATTTATTTATTTTTTTGTGAAAGACCTGCCTATTCATTAGTATACTAACTTTCACCTGTAATGTTACCCTCTGCAACATGGCACTTCTGTTCACAGCAAGCTACTACTTATGTAAAGTAGAAATAACAGCTGAACACTTGCTATATCAGCTATGTCTGATATGGCACTGAGAACTTACTATATTAATTGATCTCTAATATGGTACTCTACAGCTCCAGAGACTACTCTCAAGGAATATATTTTGTAGCCAATAGTTCCTGATCTAATGAGCACTGGTACCTCCCACTAGTGGAAGCCATGTTATCACGTGACAGGTCCAGGAGGATGTGCCCAACCCCTACATTCTCCTGTTCAGATTTCTGAAGAACGTGTGCAAGCACACATGCATGACAGACAAACAAACAAGATACAAAATTAAAACCCTGCCCACAGTCTTATAGGGATAACCACCAGTAAAATTTAGTGTAGAGACCATCCAAATATCTCTCTCTCTCTCCTGAATTGTATGTGTGAAAAGGAAATAGGCAGATGAATGGACTGGTTTAGCATTAGCTCCAAATCACTTCTTGCAGGGATAAAGTTTGTCCTGAGGACATATGCTCTTGCGAAAGGCCAAGCAAGCTTCAATACAAAATAAGTGTTGCTAAACCACAGATATGTGAGGTATTCACCGTAACAGTACATAAATGAGCCATACTCATTCTCATAATTAACGGGTAATTTGCACAGGAGTAGCTACCCTTCTTGACTGGCCAACACAGCTGCCATTTTAGGCAGAGTAAGGAGGGTTGTACTTCTTCACTGAGGGAGTAACTCAGTCCATGGAGTGAAGTCTCGGGAATTAAAAATATTAGAAGTTTAAAAGTTTAAAGCAAAATTGAATTAAAACACTGGAAAATAGCTAACTCCAGCCTACAGTGACACAGATAAGATGCCGCTCTCAGGAAACTGTAATCCACAAGTGTGGTAGAGTAATGGGCATTACCAATGCACTGGTAAACTATAAAGGAGCTCAGAGAAATGCAGTAATATAGCAGCCATTTTATTACTTACATACTTATGACATTAAAAGTTCAAAAGACTCACCAAGGCTGTTATCCTACAGAACATCTGACAGCCAATGTACACTTGCATTAATGCAAAATGACCCAATTAAAATAAGCTACATAAAAGGCAACCAAAAAGCCAGAAACACGGTAAGAGATAGCAAATACTGTGCCAACATGAAAGACATGGTCATATAGCACTATGATGAAGAGTCCATACAACTGTATTTTCATATCCTCATGGTTATTTAAAATTAATGGGCAGACTATCAAGTTGTGAATGTGAAAGGCAGGCATCCAAGGTGAAAGAGGTTACAAAGCCACCTGTATCCTTGAATACTCAATCTAACCTGCAATGGCTGGTACTTATGCAGGTTACAAAGTCCTTGGATACACAGTTTCACTTGCAATGTATAGCAAAAGTGCAAACTGAAGACCAGGTAGCTGCTTCATAAAATGCCTGCCACTACCATGCTTCAAAATAAAAGATAATGATGCAGGAGGACCGCTTCTGGACTATGTTCTGTTGAATTCTGCCCACTGTATCATAAAATTCAGATGTGTAAAAATTCATGTGTATAACTGCATTGACTCGGCCATACCTGATAGGACCAAAACAAGCTCCTGAATGAATAGTAAACCTGCCTGGTGGACAACTGCCATTAACAGGCTCTACAATAAGAGGACGAAATTGCTAACTAAGTGTAAGAGGGAGTGAGGTCTAAACTGGAAACACTCTCTCCTCAGCTTAAACAAGTAAATAAGACTTCTTGTGAAGTCCTCCAAAGCAAACTACGAATCTAAATTAGCTTCCTCTAAGGACAACCATAAAGCGTTTAGTTACATCCGTAACCTAAACGAAAGTTCCAGATTTGTTTGAACTGGTAATTAATGATACCACATATACTGAGCCTATGGACATAGCTAAACTGTTGGCCAACAGGTTGCGTGAAAACTTCACTCCCCTGTCATTGCCACACATACCCCATGACATCCCTACCACCTGTCCCCTTAACTTGTATCTCTAAAAAGCAGACTGTAAACACCCTCTATAAAGCCAAAAACACAGCATCTATGGGACATGATAACATCCCAGGTTGGGTCCTACATGGGCTCCAACAAGAATTAGCAACATCATTGGGTACTCTTTTCAATCACAGTCTAAGCACCGGCTTTGGCCCAGCTGAATGGTAAATGGCTACCACTATTCTCTTGCATAAAAGTTAGTGCTTCCACTGACTCTGGGAACTACAGACATATTAGCCTGACTAGCCTTATCTGCAAGGCCATGGAGTGAATCATCATGGACCTTATCAACAAAGGTATAGGTAATCTCCAAACACTTGACCCTACTCAGTTTGGATTTGTCAAAGGAAGATCACGCCTGTTAAACGTGGTGGACTTCTTTGAGACAGTCACCATGTCCCTGGATGAGGGGAAATTTGTGCAAACAGCCTTCCTAGACTTAGTCAAGGCTTTTGACACTAACCCCCACTCAGGCATCATTGACAAACTCACCCATCTAGGTATCAACCCTTATATCATTAAATGGGTCGCTAACTGACTCATTGATAGAACACATATAGTCAAAATCGGGGAATCAACCTCCAACAGCAGACCTGTAATTAGTAGTGTTCCACAGGGATCAGTCCTGGGACCTCTACTGTTTGGAACCTATTTCTCCGAACTGCAAGCTAAAACTAAAGGTCTGTGGCTGATGAGGCTTGCTGATGACTGCAAACTGTGTGCTGTCATAGAATCTCCAAATGATGTCAATATCCTACAAAAGGGTCTTACACAAACAAATGACTGCTGCCAAAGTCATTGCCTTCAACTCAATGCAAAAAAAAAAAAAAGTATTATCATCGCTTTCGGTAAGAGTGATGTTCCTGCAAACTACCACATCAATAGCAACACCCTAAGTACACACTCAGTGGTGAGAGACCTGGGCACACAAGTTGACAGCAATCTTACCTATGATCACCATGTCTCCACAGTGGTAAGAAGGGCATTCTATATTGCTCATTTCTTAAGTAAGGGCATTGCCTCCAGAAAAAAAAAGAAGTTATAACCTCCATGTGTACTTCCCTCATCAGGCAAATAATTGAGTACAACTCCCCTTTTAGTACATACCTTTCCAGTCACCTAAACCAACTGGAGAAACCACAAAGGTTCCTCACAAGGAAAATTCAAGGTCTTCAGAATCTCTCCTATATGGATAGTCTGATATCACTGTCACTTTATTCTGTTTCATGCAGACTACTCAGAGGCATTTCTGCCTTGCATATAAGGCAATCTCTGACCCTGCTTCACTGGAAATGCTGCATATCTGCAAGTCAAATGGTACACGGGTTACTCATTCTACAGACCTTAACCTGGTATGTGACATTAACAGAATCTTCTGGAGGGACAGACTTATCTCCCAGAGGTTACCACACCTTTGGATCAGACTCCCACTTCATGTCAAATAGAGCAGTTCACTGGCCCTCTTCAAATGCAATCTGGACGATTGGATGGGTAACCGTAAATTCACCCCGGGGGTTCCACCTGTGTCTCTCTTGGACACTGTCATTAGGTGCGGATTGTGGAAATAAGGGTATAACTTGGCTAGGCTTGTAAGGGCCCTACAGCCTTTAGCCTAGTAACTTCCTATGACCCTATGATCCAGTATAACCTATGTAGAAAGCAAGAATTAGTAAAAAGCCCCACCCTAACTTTATGGAAAACAACATACGATTTAGAGGACATAACAGCCTGGAATTCTGAAACTTACCAAGCTAAGGAAACTATCATAAGTAAAACGATTTTCCAGGAAGCAAATAAAGTACAAAATACAAAGGCT